>NW_027117192.1:0-27549 GCF_024137725.1 Prorops nasuta | reverse complement strand
ATGCATACTACGAAGATTATTTGAATAGCGAAGAAATATTTCTGTGTTATACACGAGTGTTTAAAGGGAAGGAATCTCGAGGATTTTTATCGGAATAACTTGTCCGAGGGAGGAATATAAGTAGAATGAAAAATTGTTTTTCTTGAATTGGCTGATGAGAGGATCTAGCGAGGATACGAGAGGACGGTGGTGCGCACGAGGGGGAAGAAAGATTTCTCCGTGGTGGAGCGGTGAAGTCTGGCCGAGGGAAGGCGTTTTTAAGCCGAGGAGGAGTCTGTCAGCTTGTCTGTCCGTCCGCCTCTGCTGCAGTTGCTCGTGTGCCACGACGAATGTCGTCCGCGATATAAACGCCCTCCGGGAAACGGTCCCCCCTCCTCACCTCTAGCTCGCGTCCTCAGCTTCAAAACTGTCTCGGCGACGACACACACACGCGCGGAACTCGGAACTCGGCTACCGGGAGCCATAGACTGCTTTGACCGATCAAAACTTGCGCAACTTCTTCCGACCCTCCGGCCTTATTCCTCCAAATACATTTACATCATGAATTATTTATGTACAATCCCCTTCCCCCGCTAGATTTTCTCCTTTCGACACAGCTTTATTCCACAAAACACCCTCTCATAATTTTAAACGCTTCCACCAAACCTCCCCCTGCCTCGCGACGACTCTTCGTAAATTATTTATTAACATCCACTGTGTCAACGCGCGCAAACTTGTCTTCTCTCCCTCTTCGTTCGAATCTCTTTAAGAACGATCAAACGAGAATGTATATATATATATATATATATATATATATATATATCGTACACCTCTATCGAGTTTATCGCGAATCTTTCGACAAGAAATTTGTCCTCCATACATCACACATTTGGCAGGGACAGTGCATGTGCGAGTGATCGTGTATACGTGTGTCAGGCTGATAAAGGAATGCACAGAGGCAATTTAAATTTCTTGTAACAAGGCCAAAATAATGCGAAGCAAGAGTAAAGAAAACTCCTGTCTACCGTAATGCATCTCTCCAAGTTTAGAAGACCCTCTTGGTCGTGTTTATTACATTTTTCATTATTTCCCATGGCCGTTATTCTCCCGGTATAAAGGGAAGAATATCGTGTCATTCCTGTTTCGTAAGAAGCGAAACGTGGAATATCCAACGAATCCCTCGAGTATTCTTTTACTGATTTAATAGGGATGTCCTTGAAATACAGCCTCAATTTGAAATTTTCTCCGCAAACCAGGAGAACTTTGCGAAGCACGCCAGGTTTTTCCTGTTGGGGAGGTATGTATATATATATATATATATATATATATATGTTAATAGTGTGGACGAGTATATCGCGTTGGGGTTAGGAGCTTGCGAGATGGCTGAAAAGGTAGGCAATAACGGACGGTCGAGTTTAGCGTGACGAGACACATGCAGCTATTTGCCTCGAATCAAGTATGCTCATTCCCACATATACATATACGTTTACGTAGAACAACGGGAAGAAACTCAAGGCTGCAGAGGATGATTGCGACTCGACGTGGAACGTTAACAATTTTTAAGGAAAATTCCATCTCGTCCTCCCAGTCCCTCGAATCATTAAAAATAATCCAGAAGCATTGAGAAATAAAATCTCCATTGTAGAATTTTACAGCTATTTACGTTTATTGGATCGATTGGAGAGAATTTCTCGAGGATTTTGATGGCTGTTCTCCAAGTTATTTATACCCGAAGACGGTTTACAAATTCCAAGGATCCCACGTCTTTGTCAGGACTCTCGGGGCTCGTGTTTTCCTGATCCCGATGGAATATACGATCTCGATGGCTGCGATATAAATTCGCAGGAACGTGGCGTGTCGGTGGATTCACCACGTCGAACTGGAATTCTCGACAGAGAGTGACTTTGAAATTCTGACTCGGATATAGAATGGAGCGATTGTGTAATTCTTTAAGGAGACTCTGCATAAAACATATAATATAGCTTTGGCGAAATAAAGCGGACCGTTGTGTATAATAATGCAAGGACCGAATTAACAATTCCCTTTCAATGGAAAATCACTTAGACGCTCGGCAGGAATGCAATTTGCACGAGGGAAAATTGCCATGATAAAAAATAGATGGTCTTATTTTATGCAACAATGGGAGTAGTTTAACATTTCAGGAGACTCGTGCTAAAGACTGGAAAGCATTTTTGCAACATTGGTACACCCTCGGAATTAGCAATAAGTTTTATCAAGTATAAGAGCTGGTATCTCGTCGTCGTGCAAGGAGGATCGATATTGTTTTTCTTTTTTTATTTTCAGAGTGGAGGGATGGTAAAAGGGTTCATTGCACTTTTCATAGCCGGTGATCTTATCGGAAGGATGTAGAAGGGGTGGAGGGGTCCGGTACCTGGGGAATCGCAACAGATATATTCCGCGACTATTTACCGTCAAAGGGGAGCACAAGATTCTATCTAACCAGTGGTCCGTTCAACTCTGGATTCGCTTCGGGTATTTGCTCTTGTAATCTTTTTATCCGTTTCCGAGCATCCATGCTCTGCTACCCTCGCTCGCATTGCCATTACTGCCAGCAGTCGACTACGAGACCATCCCAAGCGACATTGGCAAACATTCTGAAAGAGCCATATCCCGCCCCCCCCCCTCAGCTCCCTTGCGATTCTTACTCCTCTCACACTCCCATTCGTCGATTTTTCCTCCAAAGACGCTCCACGACTCGAAATTAGTCGAAAACTTCCGCTTAGCTACCGTTTCTCTCCGTAAATATCCAAACTTTTCACGAACAAACACACGTATATATAGAAATACACGAAGGCGTATCAGAGGTATAGGTGTAATCGTTAGCGTTTGCTCAAACACCGCGGCGAGCACAGGCTGATCCCGTGTTTCGCTCCTCTCGTTCATTCCACTCTACTTTTATCGAGGGCGAACAGGCAAAAGCCGTGGAAAGGGCCCTATTGAACGCGGATTCGGCTTATCGCTTAATCTATTTGCTGTTTCGTTTTCATCCGTTCTCGCTCGTAGAGGAATTTTAGCTAATCTTCGACCTCGGCTACAGGCAACGGCCGGCGCATTCAATCGGTCCGCTGCTTTATCGAGTCAATGAAAGTCCATTTCCTGGACGATTTACGTCTGGAATGTCTCGCAGGGAGCGCGGCTGCTCCGTCGCTAGCATTTGCCTTCTTGCTCCGCACTGTCCCCGCAGTTTCTCTCCATTCAATCGGAAGATTAAGATTGTTGGAAGGTGCACGGGAGGGGGATTCCTGTAGCAACAGTTTGCCGATTGGCCCTGTATTTTGTTGACCCACTTCTTTGCGATGTCTTCAATGGACATGTCTTGGCTCACGGTCAATTTCACTTTAACCTTCCCAGCCGAGCGTCGGGATCTCTCCCATCTTGATCTTCATAAAAGAACCTCCGCTTCTCGAGAGCAGTCCTTCAAAATCTCATTGAAAACCGACTCAACCCAAATTAAGCTCCAAAGTATCCCTATTCATTTTACGTAACCCAATAAAATTCCTACGATAAACTCGCGTCTCGTTGGTGTATCGCGGTCAACTCTACCCCCACTCGCTACACTCCCAATACTATATCCATGTAGATATAGATGTGTATAATCATATTTTTCATCTTTGCACGAGAGGAACTGCCCAAAGACGCACATATAGAGGCCTCTCCGAAACCTCGCCAGAGGTGGAATTAAATTAAGATTTAAAGTAAAATACTTGGAAATTGAAATGATTTGGTGAAATCTGATAAAGCTGACGTACCGGAATGAAAGAATTTAAAAGAATCCAACGAATTGAAAGGATCGAGGCTGGTATTACGTCTTATACCCAAAGACCAGAGAATGATTATCGGATTAAAAATTAGCGAGGAGAGTATTAAGGCCGCGATAGAAATGTAATTATTCCTTTTAAAAGACGTAATTCCACTAATTGGTTCCTATCGAATAACGCGGTAGCTCATTTTAGTCGACTGCATTCTTTTGCATAAATAGACGGAACGACTGGAGAGAGGAAGCGATATTTCGCCTATAGTCGAGGTTATGGTTCTCGCTCGAGTGTTCCACGATAAAAAGCTGTTGGGATTTGTCCGTAAGGAAAGACCAAAGGGTAAACACTTGCGATATAGAGGAGAAGGAAATCTATATAGAATGTAGAGGGGGGGGGGGGGGGGAGGATACACGTAGAGGAAGAGTGTTTCATTTCGAAGGATGAATGGCTGACAAATCACTCGTTTTGCAATGCGAGCTGGATGTGCTGCGTGCAAAACTGATTGTTTCGGTCTTTTTTCGAGGGGTGGTTAGAGAGAGAGAGAGCGAGAGAGAGTGGAGTGGGAGTTGTTGGCGAAACGCCTTAACGCCAATTCCTGTGGAACACCTACGATGTCGTCGTCCTCCAGCGTCATTTCCGGCTGACACTGGTATTGTGCAAGCTACATTGTCCCCGCGTGTATTCAATGAGACGGCCTGCGGCGACCTGAGGGGGTGCGCGGGGCTATTACCGGGGGTGCAACCCGTAAAGGCCCGTTGCTGCCTCGTAAACGAACGAGCTTCTATCTTGGGACAATGAATTGTTCTGCAAGATGTCATTGTCCGATTGCTCCGAGCTGCTAAACTCTCTCGCTCTGCCCAGCACTGATAACTCCCACCCCCGCACCAAATCCTTCTCCCAGACCTCCACCCTCTCGCCTTTTGCCTCGTCCATTCCCTTTAACCCCTCCTTCGCAACCAGTCGAATATTCTTTTTACCCAGCTCGCCTTTGGAAAAACAAATTACTTAAACAAATTTCTCCCCCGGACGTTTTGTTTACCCCACTTACCACCTTCGCAACTACGCTGGCTAATTATTCAACTTGAATAAACTCTCGAATTACTTTTCCCTCAAACTTTATTCGCCATTACAAAACCCCTCCCCCCCCCCCTCCTCTTTCGTCCAACTATACTCGTTTGATACTCGCGGCAAGCTTTTGTTATCAATACGCGTAGACGCTCCATGTTGATTTTCCATGGCAGAGAAAATATAGCCAAGTACGATGAGATAACCGAAGATTGTTACATCGAAATAATATTTAAATATTACATTGCATAATGGGTACACGGTATCACGTTGCCTCTCGCGAGAAATTTACATCACGAGAGAGAGAGAGAGAGAGAGAGATATAGGATGGTTCCGCCGAGCTGAAAGTTACAAAGGGTCGTGTACGCCTGTAAAGCGCGAAAAGAAACGAGAGCTAAAAATTGTAACGTTAAGGAAAAAACGGAGGATGCTTCTTTCGCGGGAAATTTAACATGAATAAAAAGGCTTGATCGATTTTGCGTCATTTCGCAAAGGCGAGAACGTTCCGTCGTGTAGAGGCGTTCGGAAGCATCGAACCAGCTCTTATCGTGTCTGAGGTGTCGACGGCGCGAATGGAGACTCCTGATCCTCCGCAGATACGATTGCCAATGCTCCACTCCCTCGCGACGGCACAATAATTTCGAACACGTGCGCAAATTTCCCTCATTTTTACTGCCCACTGCATTCCGCGCTATATTCCACACTCGTACGCGCGACACACGAGCACGTACATACGTATAGATAAGAGCGAACAAAAGACTGGATCATTGTTCCACGCCTCTATATACATACACGTGTGTATACACACACACAAGCCGAATGACTTTGAGTAGGAATTGATGACGAGTGTTTTGTAAGCACGGTTTAACGACGAAGCTAAAGTAGTGAAAATTAATTGCAGTCTCGTTGCAGGGTAGCTTTACAATTTCCCTTTGATATAGGAACACTCTAGCAGAGAGAGAGAGAGAGAGAGAGAGAGAGAGGCGTTCGAACGCGTTAAAGCGTGTCTTCTATCAGGTACTTGCTAAAGCATCAGCGTGCGAGAGTCGAAAGTTTGAGTAAAATTTAGTCACGTTAAGGTCCCATCTCCGGTACACCCTGGCGAGTTTCATCAAAGGCATTATTATTCGCAGTAATCTATGCAAAAGTGCGCAGCGCGCGCGCGCGCGCGCGTGCACGGTTCTTTGAATATCGTATAGCAGACGGTAATATCGGCCGTTTGGGCGAGAGAGGTCGAGGTCTAAGAACGAAAGCGCGACGTTGCGGCCGCATCGCGTCGAGAGACTCGATGAGAGGTAATATTGTCCGACCGGTAGATTTAGCTACTCTCCTTGCGGATTCCCGGTCTACCCTCTCCGCGTGGAAGGAACAGGACTCGGGCGAAAAGCGACTATATTCCAGACCGTTCCCGTTCCTCGCTCCACACGCTTCCCGCAGTTTCCATACCGTCCTATATATACGTACTCTCTGCTTCTTCCATGGGTTTTACCCTCTTACACCATTACTCCCCTCCCAATTCCGCCTGCTGGTACCTCGTACGTGTACCACACCACTGGATATTCCAGTCACGACCCTCGCTTAAAGCAAAGATAGCTGCGCAGCACTCGAAATGAATTTACACGATATCCGCCCTTCCTGATTGGACGATCCAACGATACAAACCTCCGCATTTCCCACTCGTTTTGCCCCGCGCAAAGACTCGCATCGATATTACAATTTTGTCGCTTCGTATAATTGATTCCCGCAGTTGCAGTTTCTTTGACGCATCGATCGGGGGTCGTCGGCGTTATTCGGAATTCGAGAGCATCGTTGATCGCGCGTAGAATATTTCGTATTAGCTGGGTGGTTTTTACCAACAACGGCACACAGAGAGCGTGTTATTCGAGCGACTGCCTGACAAGGCTTGCCCGGGCAATAACTCAGCTGGCCGCATTGCTGCGTCTCGGCTGGTAAAAACTGACGCGATACAAATTGTACCTGCTCGGCCTACATAAATCATCCATGCCGCCTCCCCCCTATTCCCACCTACTCCCATTTGCATCCCCAGCCTCTCTCGCTCTCCAATATTTTACTCGGAGCCTCTTGAAAAGCATCGAAACTTCCACGCGTTTCTCTAATTCGGAAAACTATGCATAAATATTACCCTCCATTGCTTGAAATTTATCGCTCCGACCACTGCACGATTCTTTATTCCTGCTCCGTGTATGTATATATACGTGTACGCGTATATATTATACGACTGTTTATAATATTTTCTGGCGAATCTCCACGGAGAGCGCGGCCGCCGCCCCGCAGTTGCATGCAAGAGAGTTGGATCGTTAATGGGCGGAGATGCGAGATTGCGGGAATTAATGTCGTTTATCGATGGCATACGTGGAACGACCTTGGCTCTTCTTATCTGGGGATGTTTGAAGTAAGCTGGCGGCCATTATGGGAAATTACGAGACGTGACTCCGGGGTCCCTTGCCATCCGAGCGCGTAATACAATCTCACGGTGTCCCGAGCGGGTCGTGCGACGACTATTAGCGTAAATCCGAGCTGGCCTGGCTAGAACACAGCGCTCGGCGAAAGATCGATATCAGTCCAGCGCACCTGTTTTTTCGTACCACGTACCCCTACCCCGTCCCTGCGCTTGCACTCAAATTCCCCCGCTTCCAACCTTTTCCCCAACAATGTTCCTCCTCTGAAATTTGCATGGAAAAATTCAAGCCTCGACGCTCCAGCGAGATCGACGCTTCTACATCCTACGCGCAGGCCTTATTCTTATCGGACATTATAAAAATTATAAAGCTCTTGGAAGATTGTTTGGCTCCAGAACCTATCGTCGATTTGCTTATTCCTCATTTTTTCGTACTTTTGTCATTTGTACAGATATATCTGTATATTTACTATTTTATTCGTGTCTTTCTCGTGTTTTTCCTGCTATTTGCCAGACAATAGAGTTTACGACTGTATCGAGAGTAAAATTTGCATTAGCTGGCCAACTTTAACTTGTTTCGGGAAAAGTTGGTGGAGATAGGTGAGAGGTGGTTGTACGGATGGGCCTAATAGATAATTCTGTTTTCATCGAGCTTTTCGAGGGTTTGCGCTATCCACGCAACGTAGCTGCCACGTCTAATTTCAGAAAATCACGCGGTGTTCTGAATTATTTCGTTAATGTGAGCTAAACTGGCCCCGATTTAATTTCCATGATGCATGTAAACGGCAGCAGACTCGCCGTGTTTAAGCTAGAAACGAGCCACACCTAACGAACCGTGTACGTGCTACCGCGGTCATTTCTTCTTCGTCCCGAGCCTTTTCTTCTTTTGGATGTTCTTTCGCGAATCCTCGCACCAAACCTTAACCCTGAACAGCGATTTTGAAGGCAATTTTTCAAAGCTATATCCACAGTCCGTACAATGGCATTTTCATCAATTTCTACACGGACAAATTTCATACAATATTCAGCCATCTCCGATCAATTGGAAATTACGTCTCGTCGACGTTTGCCTTGTGCCTGCAACAATATCATTTTCTCCACCTTCATTTGCCAAAACTATATAGTATATACTTAATTTCATTATTGATTTTCAAAATAGGAGAACTGATTAAGGTCTCGTTAAATCACAAATCAATAGAACGCGGTGCAGGTTGGACGTTCTAAATTAGGTTCTGCAAGTGCAAACTAAAAAAATTCTACCACGAGCTTTCGCCAAAGCACACACTGTACAATCTACATAGTTTTATAAAAGGAATGAATTCGTTGTGCTTATTATTAAACTTTGCACGTTTCGATTATTGCACAATTTCAGCGCTTTATAAATTCATTATAATTATTTTGGGAAGTAAGTTAGCAGAGACGATTAGCCAAAGCATGTAGTTTAGCTTTTGTGCGATGTGTATGAGATCTTATGTAGATTGTTTCGTCTCTTTTGTATGAATTATTCATGAAACTTGGTCTGTATTTATAAATGTTCAACGAGATTTTGCTAAATATAGCGGAGCTTGATCGATCCGTCTTAAGAGAAGGATGAACTAGTCCAAGTTGTTGCTGGATTATTATCTGTCGAACGAGCAACTGGAAGCGATGAGAAATTGACTCTGTTCGTCTATCCGTGGCAAACTTGCGAAACTTTCGTCGACTCGTCCACCATCCACAAAAAAAGCATCAGGGAGGAAAGTTCGAGTACGACAGGCACAAGAAAGAAGTTTTACCTCGTTAATAGTTGGTCGTCTCAATAATAAAACTAAACAAGTTGAATCTAAAAAATCTCCCTTCAATCTAATAACTCTCTCTCTCTCTCGTCGTTTCATTATAATGTATATTGAGAAAAAAATAAGATTTCAAGTTTCTCCCATAGATCTCGCTCCAGGAATTTAAAATAGAACATTATTTTATTTACTTTTACGCATAGCTGGAGTCTGTCACTCGAATGTTTTGTTACAATATACATCAAAGATTTACTCGTTTGGAATGAATTAAGCAGCTACTAATGTTTCTCATTTAATCTCCCTGGTATATAACAAGCTTACAGATTGACCGTTTTACAATTGCATTTGAAACGCTATATGAATTATTAATAGGCAACTGATGCATCGCTTAGGCGCAAAATACAGGTGCATGATTGTTTGTTTCGTCTATTAAGCAGTTTCGTCTGTGGAAAGTTATTCCTGAAAATACTTTATTGCTCTACGAGAAGCAACGTACCGCAAGAGCCATTTCTCTGGAATAGATTTAGTTGCACAACTATTAATTTCTATGCTTAGAAATTAATTGTTAATTAGTAACCATTTAGTATCACTGATACACCTTCCTCGGGGCATGCTGTAATTACTCTGACATTGACATTGTGGTCATTTCCACGTTTAAGATTAAATTATTATTCATTTTAGAGCACGCAGAGATCATTGAAATTTCTGGTATATTTTAGATTTGATTTTGAGCAATACTCCAACTTTAAGCTCCTAACGCGCGATAATGTACAGCGTTTGCAAAAATAATTGTCAATTTCCTGTATAAATTAATAAAGAAAAGAGATTGTCAGATTCAGCATTAAAGCTGCGTGGACAGAGTTGCTATTTCAGGTTGATATAATTAATAAAAACTGTTTAATCATTTAAAATAATAATAAGGACTAATTGTTCTAGTAATTACGAGTCACTCGAAGTCACTATTGGGCGCAATCCAGCGTTACGACATAATTTCGTGAAAATCGAAATTCGATAGCGGCGCGCGCGCACACAGGGCGTTCGTCCGATAAATTGAGCCCCCTCATCGACCAACGTTGCGAGTTAAATTTCACAAATAACGCGCGAGGGATTCGTTCGGAGACTCGAACATTGTTTCCCAGTCGATGGAAAAGGTAGGAAAAAAGATTACTTGCACGGACGATTCGCGTTGGATCGAATTATTCTCCCAAATATTCCCTAAACTATATATATATAAACTACTTTAGCAATGACACAACAAAAGGATTAATCTTGAAAATTCATGGAGAGAAACTCAACGATATTATTCCAACGCGATAGAAATTAGAATGGAACAGTTTTTCCCTTGTATTTTAATTGAAAATGGTTAGAGAGAAAATGTTTTTGTCGCTGGACTTTCCGTGGAATTCCAATCGATTTGCAGACGGCTGCATAATTGTATCTCTTTAAGAGGAGCCATCTTGAACTACCGGGAAGCTAGTCCGAGAGCGAAAGAGGTCGACAACCCCGTGCTTCGATAATTACCGGGGGTAGCTCAACTCCCCCACCTCTCTCTCTCTCCCCCTCTCTCGCCAGTCATTATTTCTCTTACTCCACTGTCGCGTTTCTTTTCCGGATCTCCTCTCCTCGGTTAATTACTGTAGCATTCAAAGAATCCCTCGGATAACCCGACAGCAAAAAGAATATATACCTACTATTTATCCGATCCAAGTTCAATCAGCAGATCTCTTATCGAACAAACTTATTCTTATATATATATATATATATATAAGAGAAATAACTACGAAATCAATTGAATCGATGCGTTCAAACGCGTCTCTTCGTCAACTTTCATCATTTCTATCCATGTAATTGAGAAGGTTCGTAAAACTAAAGGACTCGGACGCGGATACACATGTATATAATAGTTTATAAAGGGTAGATGAAAGTTGAAAGTGTGAATTTCGCAAAGCGAGAGCCATTCGACGCTAGTTAGAGTGGCACTGAAGCGTTATGGAAGACTTAGTTCTGGTGAACTGGCTTATTTCAGCTTGCTCGACGAGCTTTTCTAACCGAAGCTCCTCGTACGAGCAATTGCTACTAAGTATATTATATATATATATATAAGGACCTTCCTACTTTACGTTCAACATCTTGGATACATTACCAACAAATCAGAGTATTTCATTGAGACGAAACAGGGAATCAAATTTACAATCGAATGATTGAAAAATTGGTCTGATTCGCGAGGTGGGCGAAGATTGATCGGGAACAGACTCAAGGAGAAAATGGAACGAAATTGCGTGTGTATTTAATCGACGCTAGGGGCGAGTATGAAAAAAATGGAAGGCAGAAAGTTGGGAATATGCGAGCAAATGGGCGCAGCGATTTTCCGGTCGGGTTGACACTTTGCGGCTAATCTGCTCGGTCGTACAAAAATGAGGGAATATGTGGGAGAACGGGCCAATTAGAGCAAGAAGATATTGCCAGCCACGGTGCAGCATGCTAAGCCTCGAGTTGTACGTGTGCTCACCGTTGTAAAGGCTTTAAACGACGGCCGGCAGCCAGAAGCGGACCTTTTGTAAGTCGATCCCTCGAACTGGGTCGAAAAGCCCGGATCAAATATTATCCGAACAAACATTAATAATAAATCCACGCGTCATTGTGCGCCGGCCAAGTACTCGAATGAAAATGATCGATAAAAACCCTGACCTCTCGCGTGCACACCCTCGGAGAACTTTGCGAATTCGTTCCCGCTGCATTTTATTTATATTAAACGCGCGCGCGACTGTTCCGAAGGAAAAGTTTGGTCGGAGAGGCTCGTCGCGACGGAGATATCGAGCTTCGATTAATTCCAACATTATTCGATCGTGGAGAGTTTCGCGATCGGTTTCGCAATGAAACATAGCCGAAGCTGGAAAGTAATAAGCGATAAATTTTAGGTGCAACGGGCTTATTTACGTAGGCCAATGCACTCTCAGCCGATTGCTAAACTGCGCTGCGCGTGTTAACGGGAGAGTTACGAGGATTTTTCGATAAGGAAAATCATTTGATTCGTGTGTTAATTTAGTTGAAAATGAATAAATAAATATGGCTATATTTCCGATGGGATAAAACCGATTGTTGCGTGTATGTATATCTTTGAAAATAAACGTGGCTGATAAAATATAGGAATATTGTATAACGAGAAAGAGAAATGTTTCATTTGGATATATATATATATATATATATATATACGAACGAGCGTTTATTCATTTAATTTGCTTGCGCATCTTACGTGGAGAAGCTGCAAGTATAATTTGCAATTACCTCGAATGTATAGCACCTAGAGCCTTTGAAATTTAAATAGCTCGTACCAAGTGTCGTGTATCAATTTTTTATACGAATTAATCACACAGATAGGGGTATATGCACGCGGGGCTCTCTCGTGCGAGTTAAAAATGGAAACTAAAAAATGGGGTAGATTAGGGTGAGAAGGGCAAGAGGGCAGGAAGACAACGAGATATAGGGCGAATGAGAATGGAAAATAAGAGGACGATAAAACGAGAGGAATAATGAGCGCGAGGGAGAGAGAGAGAGAGAGAGAGAGGAACACACACACACACACACACACATTGAGAAAATGGATAGAGAATTCTCCTTTGGGGATGGTACAAAGATACAAAGCCCGGTAATATATTTTGGATTACCTCGACCAACCAATCCTCTCGTTCTAGTTCGTTCCTCGTTAAAAGTATCCAAGCGTGTTTCTAACGAGACTGCGAGTGCGAACAAGTGCAGTGTCTGCGCGTAAACGAAAAAGAAATATGCAGAAAAGCGTCATATGTACCGTTCGCGAAGCGTTAAACACGCTTCGAATATGTGTGTGCTGTGTGGTCGAATTAAGCCATAAGAGCTGAAACTGCGTTATATATATATATATACCTCCCTCTCTCTAATCACTCAAAAGCGCGTGTACCCGATTAACGTATATATTTCGGGTTTTCCTATTCATTATATCTCCTCTCGCACAATTATAATCTCCACGTACAGATATTTATTGTGTATTCGTTTTGCAAAAAGAAACTAAAAATTCCCTTGAATATAAATGTGACAAATGTATATCTCGTGTATTCAGACTTTGCATGAAACGGAACGCGAGCGCGATATCTTTCTCACTGTTTATTTTTCCTTTTACATTTGACATAACAATACCCACAGCGCGGAGAACTTTAAATACTCCGAAACGGAAACTGATATATTAAACAAAAATATGGATTCGAGCTGGAAATAGATTCCTATAATGGATCTATCTATACGTCGATAAGGTTTCGATATAAATAAATATTTTTATCGAAGACACGCCCGCGCTTCCTCGCTCTATTCGTGCTATTCGTCGTGAAAAAACACAAATTTTGATTTCTACAATATTTTCAGAGAAAATAAAAGGTCTAAAATTACAGGCGGTTTGGCGAATAACTCGCGCGACTTGGATAAGAAACGTAACTTAGAGTCAACAGGTGAAAAGTCTAGGCCCAGATAGTTGGAAAGATAAATACTTATTGGACGAGAGATATCAGTTTGAAGAAAGAGGGAAGAGGAAATCATTTTCAAAGCTTTCGAAAAATACTAAAATTTTGCTGATTCTCACTTTTTGGAAAACGCTCGTTATATTTATATAATTACGAATAAGGGAGTGAGATCGATTCAGCTACAAACACGAATCTTTGTGATGCAAATAGAGAGCAATATGATTCTCTATGGATAAAACAAGCTATTACCTCGCGTTTTGATAATTATATCCAATTATGAAAATATCGCGGGGATGAGTAATTTATGTGATTTATATACATGCTATTTCTCCATTTGATTGAAAACTCTTGAAATATTAATATTTGACAAGTGAGAGGGAAGATGATTTTTGAGGATGGATAAAGCCATTTGACGAGGTGGAATCGATAGATTGATAAAACGCCAGTTTTGACCGTCGATAATGCGAATTGGACGAAATGCAGGTGACTGCTAATGACCCTCGGATATGAAACTTTAGCGCATTTCATGGGCAATTACCATAGCAAGCTTCGCCATGTGTCTGTGCTTTCCTATACCAATAATACACACATACACGTGAGGCACCAACGACGCGCGTATCAACACGTGCAAACACCGTGGATCACCCCTACCAGGTCGATTATTAAAGCGAGCCTATGCAAATGCTCTTATATTTTGCACCACTGTCACTTTAATACCGCAAGCCCCCAAATCGTCTCGACCCAAAATGAAAGAGAACAAATATACGTATATACCGTGGCTATATATATACTCTATGTATCGCGTTAAAACTGAAATTTCCATTTCGCATAATACTATATATATATATATATATATTAAAACGACAAGAAATCATTTGGCGATTCAATATTATGCAAAGTGTACACGCTATTGACTGGGATATAAATTTTGTCAGGAGCTGCCATAATTTTTAAGGATGAAATTCCCGAGGGAGCGAATCGACGCTGGTTTGGCAGAGAGTGGGCGAGTCCGATGCAAATGTGTGTGTCTCTACGGGAGCGTCCAGGAATTTCAATTCCGGCTAACAAAGGCGGCCAAAAATTTATTTCTCCACCAGCTTCTCGTTGCTTTTTTTTCTCCTGGCGTCTCTTCGCAAAATTTCCAGACAAGAACTTTCCGCGTGGCGACGCGACGACGAAAAACAGAGGAGAAAGATGAGGCAGGAGATGAAAGGACCGCGCCAGCGTAGCCAGGAGGAGCCGTTCAGGGTGGGTCGCCGGGACAAAGAGGAGGGGAGGGGGAGTGGAGGGCTCGAGAGAATGAGTCAAAGAGGCGCGTGTGGAGCGAGTAATGTCTGCTGCGCGCGATTTGCGAGTTGCGACGACTAGCACCGGTCGGGGATTGCTACGAGCGGGCCAGTTTCGAGATTACTGTTAAATTTTTATTCAACCCCCCCTCCCCCCTCTCTCCCCTCCTCTCCATCTCATCAACCATCTTCCGCCGAGTCTTGTACGTACGCGGTTATCGCGTACCTTTACACGAACCGATACTTTTTAATGTCTGCCGAGTCCTTGCTATTACTACTTATTTTTCACTCGTTCGTTCTCTTACTCGCCTCCTACTGCATGAAATGAACTTGCAATTATCACTCAGAAAGCTCCAGAATCTTTCTCTCGTAACAAACGAACGCGGAGCTTTTTAGTATGTAACCTTCATTACTATAGCGTAAACGTTGATGATGAGACAGACCCACGAGAGACACACTTTTCTCTTTATTTACAATTTCTGAAAGACGAAGCGATGAAATTTGTAGGGTGGAGAAAAATTCCGAGTGAAATGCGATGAAATTATGAGAGAAACGATGGTGATGCGAAGTTTGATAGAGAGGTCGATGATTGGATAATGTGTTTGATTGAAGAAGAACGGAGGAATGTGTGCGTGTGCGTGTGTGTGGAGGGGGGATGAGGTACGTACGTGGGATTGAAGAATAGAATGTGTTGCAGTCGTAGGGAGGGGGATGGGGTGTTTGGGGTCTCTTTATCGGGGTCGGTTTTATTGCGCAGCACACCGGTATGGTAAAAGGTAGGTGGATGGAAGCTGGATGGGTTGGTTGGCGGAAACGCAAGCTTTGCCGGTTCGGCCTCGTAACGTATGCGCGACCGCGTCCCCGGAATGGAGGCAAACTCGCCAAGGCCTGAATTATTCATGCACCACCCTTTCGCGATTTTTTTCCACCATTGCAGGATTTACAATTTAAATCCGCCAAGATATCCCAGGATCTTCGATGAGGGATTAAGCGATTTCCCCGCGCTTATCGTTGGCCAACGTTCCGCAACTTTCCGCTTAATTAATTTTCAATTTCCCCGTCACGAAACACCTTTATAAATCCCCCCTTAAAATTGCAACAAAGGAAATCGAATTAATTCCGTCGGTAAATTTCTTTATCCGTGCGACTGCGCGTTGAAAAAACGAAACAACAAAATAATCCTTAAAACGGGGCGAATTTTTCACGCATGAGTTTCGTTGGCTCTTTCGAGGCATCGGAGGGAGTGCAGTTTTGCGCGCGCGCGTTTGTACACGTATATACTATATATAACCGGCATGTTTTTGGAATTTAGATTGCGTCGTTAGATGCGCGGGGTACATATATATATATATATATAGAATCGACGCGAATGCCGACTTTGATTGGGAATAGCGTCGAACGATTTACATATTGTTTTCTCGCGGCATCCTTGTCCCATTATCGTGGAATCCCCGATCTCTTCTCTCCCCAGACCCCAGGAAGCCCTTTCCGGAAGGTTACGTAAACCTCGACTTTGCGGAGCTTCGAGCGGAATGCACTTCGGTATACGCCATACCGAAACTCGCCGAGAGTTTCCCGGAGAGGCTCGCCGCTATTCATTGAAATTCCCCCGATGAATTTCCGCCTGGTAGTTTACGAGAATTCACCGGCCGGACTCATTAAGCGAAAAAGTAATTGGCCGGCCGAATTTTTAGTCCGACTCGCCTCGTAATTTTCCAAAGCAATTTAGTATATATATATATATATATATATATATATAACGCATCGCGCGGGCGTTTGCTTACGAATCAATTTCGATAATTAAAATGGTAACGCGATACGCTCCGTATAATAAATATAAAAACTGCGCTTCCATTGTTATCACAATTTTCGGAGCACCGACCGATCGTTGCCTCGATTCTGCGCAACGTCACTCCCGTCTTGCTGCCGCGTCGTAATATTATATATCCACGCGGATTTATCATTAATTTAATTACGTTGCATGGCAGTCGCGCCTGGCGACGAATTGAATTAATGACGCATGAATATTCATGGATGTAAGAGGGACGAGAGGATGAGACTCGTAGAAAATAAGCTGTTTGCAGTCGGCCGGATTATTTTGCTCCTTTCCAACTTCTTCGGGATGTAATAATTGAGAGTACACTCTTGGCTAATGGGATGGCGCAGCATTCCACCCAAGTAATAATAGGAACAATATAAAGGGGGGGGGGGGGAGGATTTTGTGTGGTTATAATGGCGGAGAAGAATCTGTACGAGTCGAGTCGAGTCCAAGATGTTAAGCGCGTGTACGTATATACAGGGGTGTGCCGTAATCAAGATGTAACTTGCAGGGCGCGATCTTGGCGTGGTTCTCACGAGCTTGGACGTTCTATCTGAATTTCATCGGGGGGAGTAGAGGATGGCTCAGGAGTGGAGATAAGTCGAGAAGATAAGAGCGTAAACGGTAGTTGAAGACTCGGTTGGTAGCGCCAGTTGCAGTTACTCGGGCGTCTTATTACTGGAGGTCGCTGTCGTTAAGCGGGACTATATCGTACCGGGCCATCTCGCCAGGCAGCGGTGCGCCCACGTGTTTATACGTCTTGCCAGGGAAAGACGACGTCGCCAATTTTCCTCGAGTGCACCAGATAGCGAAGCACTCACGTACGGTGCCGCCCCTCTTCCACTTCCCTCTTATACGCTTCGCGCCCCTTCCTCTCTCTCTCTCTCACTTGTTCTCCTATCTAACGTCGTTAATCGCTGCTGTCCATTAAGCTCTCTCCTCTCGCTCTTTCTCTCAAATTTCTCCAAATTCCACGCGATAGATAAGCCAATTACCTTAATGCTCCCATTATTGCCCACCGACTCTTCGCAGAAACCTCTAATACTCCATATAATTATCGTGCTCTTGTATAGAAGAGTAGTTTTGTCAATTATAACTCCACTTGACGCGAATAGAATTCTTTTTCTCAATTTACAAGGCTTTGATAGGATTTGAACAAATTAGGAACGTTAGATGTGTATTTATTTATAGAATTGGTCAATGTATATGGAATTAGCTAGGTATAAGCCAACGTATACTGCTATACTCTCTCTCTATCTCTCTCTGATCCATGAAGTATAGCTAAAGGCAAATCTGCTTAAGGAGATAAATCAATTAAGCTAATGCAGTGATTGTTCGCGAGCCTCGTAATCCATGCCGATGGAATAACGTTTATAAAAATCAACAGGAGCATGATATTTCGATAAATTCAAAAGAGGCAAATCCTTTTTCGAGCCAACGAAATTCGGCGCTCGGTATAATTATTTGCATCGGCGCCAGCCCTTTTAACGAGAGAAATATTGAGATTAATTACAAAGATTACTCAGACTGCACCGGTGAGGGAAAATCACCAGTTCCCGTGTTAAAACCAGTGAATCTTCCCCGTAAAATGTTCCTGTCGTTTGCTGCCGGGTTATGATTATTATCCTTTTACGAGCAGCATCATAGGTACATCGAAATTATAGCAGTACCTGAAAACCCAATCTTCTCTTCAAGCACAAGGATTTCCTTTTTGCGGACGCCCATTTAAACGTCGTCGTCGTCATCGTGTAAATCAAAAATCTTCTCCTTTATGCAACTTGCTCTTCCGGATAGATTCCAAGCACCTTAAGTTTTTCTCTCCCGAGCAAAATCAGCACTGTTCGTTCGCATGTATATAAAACGTATTAAAATTTTTTAGTAAAATGGAAGATTACTTATTTAGCAGGATCAAGGGAGAAAGTGTGAGATTCGTAAACATATATATATATATATACAGTATATACCAAAGAGGAGGAATTTCGAGGTGGGAAGAGCATGTACAAGTGGGGAATGCTGCGTCTCAAAGGCAATCGATATATCGTTATGGGTGATCACCTTTCCCCTTGACCTGCCACGGCTTCGAGACAGCTCACTGTATCCGGAGTCCAATATCGTAGACAGGTCTCGGATATCGCAGACGGTAACCGGGACAACGGCGCGTTTCTCGATGCACCTGCGACGCGCATTACGCCGTGAATTATGTGCCAGTTTTGCTAACGTATCGCGATCGAGTGGCGAGTTGAGTTCGTTGCGCTCGCGTGGCAGTCTCCCGATATAACACCCCTCCCTCTACTCTTCAAAGTGAATATGGACAATCGCAGGAGAGAATATTATCGAGATGCGCACTCTGTTTCGCGAAGGAGCACGAGCTATGAAAATTCCACTCGATAAATGAACACTCCTCTGGCAACTATGATATTGTTCCTTATACTGCTTCGAGGAGTACACTTTACTCCGGAGAAGCGAAACGCGAGTAAATAACTCGGTGAAGTGGCAGAAGAAACTGTATATATAGAGAATTGCTATAATAGCCAGAAGCGGAGAATACTTTTACAGTTTATCGAAAAACATCACTCGGGATGAATTTTATATCGGTCAGAATGGAGCAGCTAAATAAGCTGGAATTCGCGGAGAGTTTGCAGCACGAGGGTCTTAATAAAGAGCTTCTTAAAGCGTATACCTATATATAGGTATACGCAAGGTAAATAGAATAAAGGAGGACGATCGGTAACAATTGTAGACATCCGAGATATTCCTTTGAACGCGAGCGTTAATAAGCGAGCTATGCGGAGATACGAATTTCTCAAAGTATTTGATTAAAAGGGGGGAGAAGTTAGCGGGGCGTAAGATGGGGCGAGGATTCGAAGAAGAAGAAGAAGCTGATAAGTGTAGGTAAAGATTGATCGAAGGAATTCAAAGGATCTCTTTATTCGAGATTGACAATAGTAGAGTTGGAGGAGGGGGGAGGAGTGCATTAGGTGCGGCTGGAACCTCGAGATAAGCGCCTATGCAGGTGCAGGTGCACTGGTACCCAGAAACTTAAGGGCTGAGAAGGGATGGGGATGCGAGGGGGCTACCCTGTAGCATTTATATATGGAGAGAGAGAGAGAGGGGAGGGGGAGGAAGCTCCTCGTTCTCGGACGGCGCGCTGACCAACCTCCACACACAGGCCACTCGACGATCGGCGTAAAAATATCCCCCCCCCCCCCCCCCCTCCTATATAGCTATTCTACACACCGCTTCTCCGAATATCTTTACACACCTCCTACGCTACACTTTTCACTGTATTTGCGCAGCCGTGTGCACGTGTGTGTGGGAAAGTCTGCAGTTTCCAGATAAACGCGCTGTTTTTTCTTCTTTGCTTCGGACGCGACGGCAACACAGCAACGAAATCATGATGCATGCGTCCCATTTGGCCTCCCAGCAGACTTCTCTCCGCACTTCTTCGGAGACGCTTTGGGGAAAAATCAATTTACGATAATTTGCGGGTTTGCGGTGGGAAATAAAGGTGATTTAGAGGCGTTTGTGCCGCGTGTATTCCCGGAGTTTCATGCTTTTTTCGAGATTGCAGCGTAAGACGGTGATTTGCAAATTTCGAGCAAACGCTCGGCGCGTAATAAAAGGAGACGCGAGATACGTGGTAGCCGTGGGGTGGGAGGCGGGGTGGAGAAAACAATGACGCGGGAAATAAAGTTGGATATGAAAAAGTGTCGCAGGAATTTTATTCAGGACTCGCGATTGGATCGTACACGTGCCCTGGAGGAACGCTTGGTAAGACGAGTAAACTAGGTACGCCTGGGGTCTCGAGATAAGCTTTCCTGCAGGTGAGCGCGCGCAGGGCTGAAGCATAACACACTACCGTATAAGAGGGTTTTCCATCTACCAGGATACAAAGTTACGACTTTCCTGCTTCATCCCAGACCTTCGTGGAAAACTCTAGAGCTAAATTGATAACACGCCACGGAGTATTTGCAATATAAAATATTGGACAAGTGCGAGTGCCTCCTTGAAAAATCCATCTCGCTCCTTTTCCATCTATTCCTATAAACCACCGTGCACCTCCTCGAATTTCCCTCGCAACCTAGTCGCTAACTATGCTCCTACCGTTTAAAATTCTCACCCCTCCCCTCCCCCGCACAATACTCGTAAAATTTCCATTCCACGGAGATGGCACGAAAGTTTCGGCACTTGGATCATCGGATTGATTTTGAAATTTCCACCATTTCCCTAACAACGTGGAATTATTTCCCTTCGCTCCCTCCAGAGACGAGGAAAGAGAGTGATATTGATATTTGAGACTAGTATCCATCACAGTAAAGGGTGATAAGAGGTGTACACGGGCGAGGCTTCCAAAATACTCGGAGGAAATCGAGTGAGGGATCGTTCTCGTACATCTATTGTAAACACGAGCATGGGTGTCTGTAACGATAACAAGTACGTTGGCTAAGATGCTCCAGGGCCTGATGGTGGCAGTGTCGGAGGTATAGCGAGAGAGAGAGTAGACGGGCTGGAGGATGGAGGTTGGTAGTAGTGGTGAGTCGAGGAGGGGGAGGGTTAGATGAGAGGCAGACGACGTCTCCTGGGAAATCATCGATGTCCTCTCTCGCACCCCCCCCCCTCCCTCTCTCCTCTCCCACCCACCATACCCTTTTTAGTCTGCTCGGTCCATCTCCTCGGGCTGAGTCTCGGCCTCGATCTCACGATCACGACGGGCGGCAGGGCGTTCTCCGTGCACGAGACGCTTCCCGTAATATCCAGCGACGTCCTAGCCTCCCCCTCCCCCTTCCCACCACTACCCTCCTCCTCCAACCGTCAACCTTCTCTCCTCGGTTCGTAAACCTCACGACTCGCCATATCCGCTCGTCCGCGCTAACTCGATATACCCGGGAAACGTGATACCGAACTTCGGAATTATTACGGCGACTCGACGACGTTGACCTCGCCTGACAAATTTCAACTGTTACCACTTGAATGCTATCGCTCTCCATTGTTACCTAAACGCTCGCGTGCACGCTAAAACCCACCGCACCCTATACGTTTTCATCCTTTCCCTACGTCGACTTACGCACTGTACGATCCTCTCTCGGCGCAAACTTGAAATCAATCGAATCGTCCATTTCTCGTTGCAATGTTTGCATTCTTGTACCTCCTCGAGTGCTCCGTTTCTCGATTTCAACATCAATCACTAATCGTAATACGAGCTTTATGCGTGCGCTCGTTAATGATCCGTGCTAACAAGGTCTGGAACAAGACGACGTAAAGCGAGATATTTCTAATTTGATCCAACGCATTATTCACCGAAATAAATTACAGCGACTAACAGAGTTCAGCGTCCAATGGTTAAATCATTCGATAACACAGCCTTGGAAGCTGTGATTCAAAATACTACGACGCCAGAGTATTTTTTATAAATCACGCGTTTTATCATTCATTAACGTAACACGAAAATATAACTTTCTTCTTCCTTCGATCCGACATGAACCTAGCAAAACCGTCATGCGAGGAATAATACACAAATCTCGATTATCGAACATCAAACCAGCGGATCTATATAACTATACACGTATAACGAGATCGAGTTTCTTCGAGTAATTAAAGCACACGCTCCGCGATATCTATTCTCGCGATAATTTATCTTGTAAGAGAGAAAATCTATATACTTTTTACTGGAACGTGTCAGGTTTAATAGACGCGTCTGTCGCAATCAGAGTAGAATTCACGGTTAGCGAATCGAGAGACATTAGCAATGGCTGTGATCAATCTAGTCTATGCACAGAGTGGCGCGTCTTGTAATTACTATTGAGCCACTGTGGACGAGGCAGTGTGTTGGTGCGTGCGCGAGCGAGACGGATATAGGCTGCAAACCGACGGACAACGGCAGCCCTGCGCAAAGCAGGACGAAGAAACAAAAGCAGCGCTCGACGATTTAAGTGGAAAAGGGAGAAAATGGCGCGACCGGTGAAATTGGGTCGGGCTTGACCTAGGACAAACTACTGCTCCAGCTGTGTGGGATCCCGACGATTCGCGTATGTTCGATCGAGCTACTCTCCCTTCCGCCATTCATCCCCTTCGAGCCTGAAGCCTCCCTCCGCTACCACGACCCACCCTTCGATTCCACGAAATCCCTATATATATATACCTTTATCTCTATTTTATACTACTTTGGTCGCAGAGTGAAGATCGTCCATCCTTTTCCCCCTTTCGCATTGACCAGTCTTCTGCAATTGCGCGCCTGTTTCCATCCCTTCGTCCCCCCCCCCCTCCCCTCCTCCTCCATTCCCCAACAGGCTGGTCCATTTGAAGCGGACACTACACTGGGAGGCAAAAGGCAATCGGGGCCAATGGGCTAGTAGCGCGCACGAGCCCGTTTGATTGACATCCAAGGGCGCTGTGCTCGTCACTTGATTGATCTCATTGTTCACCCACGCACGGATAGCCCTCCACCTGCGACTATATCTATATACGTATAGGTGTACCCTCTTGCTAAACAAAAATCACTCGCCATCATTCATTTCCCCTTTGATACGACCAAATGCTTCCCACTGCTGTAACACACAAGTTTTTCCAGTGGAAAACTATAATCCGTTAACTGCAACAATCGCGATATCGTGTAGAGACTCTGTCATCTATTTTACATGGAAAAGAAAAAAAGAGTTTTGTATATATATATATATATATGTATTACAGTGGGTATATAGATGGAGGTAATCGTTTATTAATAGCCCGTTCGCTCTTAAATTACCATTGTTCGTTTTGCCGGCTGCATTATAAAATGACGTATGAATTTTCCATTGCACTTGCATCTAATCGAATTTCCGATTGGTGCGCAACCGAAATGCGTATCCGACTGCGATAAAACTACGCTCGGCGTACAATTTTCAATGTTCAATGTTCAATTTTCAGCAGAAAAGTTTCTGCCTCTTTTTTCATTAACCCACTGGATATTGTTGCAGAATTATATAGTTTGTCGACAATGTATATATATATATATATATATATATATAAATTTTCAGGCAGAAGAATGAGAATTTATTGAATACTTTTGCAGAAATTGCACGAGCTTTGGAAAAATGACTGGTGATGGGAGAATGTTATTTTTAGGGCGGAAAAAGGGAAGCTCGCGAAAAATGTGGAGAGTGGTATCGACAAGCCGAATAGTTGTTTTTTCCAAGAGCGCAGTGCTGGCCGCCGGGTATACGCGGGCCGAGGAAAGGACCAAAGTGGGAGTTGGATGCAGCAGCGCGCCAGCAGCTAGCCCCAAAGAAAAGCACCATTCTTTCTCAAAAACTCGCTTCCGGCTTTTCAGTAAGCTCTAAAATAGCAAGAAAATCTTGTTGTGGTACTTGCGATGTGTTTCGAGGGTTTTACGGATAGTAAAAGGGGAGTCTAGTTGGTGCAGTTGTTATACAGGAGAGGCGCCGAGCTGAAAGGATAGGGCTAAAGAAAAAGCTGCGGCTGATTCGATGCTATGGGAAAAAAGGCCGTGGCGAGAGGTGTTCAAACTTTCTCTCATATTTCCAACAATCACCTCGACGCTCCGTACACTGGAAATTGAAACGACGGGATCGCTAGACGTACCTTCCAACCATGGACTTTCCTCCCACATTTGTAAGAAAAGTACATCTACCGTGAAAGCCCTTCTCTCATCCCCACTCGAGCAAAAAATAAGACCTGCGAAACTATACTTTAAAGGAGATGCCACACTTTTTACATCGAGCCACCGCTGCTTTCCGATTAACGCAACATTGTGGCGATTCAATTTAATCAGACGAGTGCCGAGGTAATCCTCTTATTATACGTTTCCAAAGAGCTTGCTCAAGGCTGAAGGACGTAAGCTCCGACGATGATTTTTATGTTAGCAAAGATATTGGCTTGATTGCCTTGTAAGAATAAAGACGTCGAGATCGGGAGGGGAGGAGCTTGCAAGATTCGTTTATCCACGCGACATTCGCTTAATTTGCATCGAAGCAACATTATCCGCACCTCGAGCGCTCCACAATATTTCTGCGATCCCAGTCAAGTTCCGTGCCAACTTCGCGACTGCGTAAACTTCTTTTATTTAGCGTGGAAAAGTTTCTCGCGCGACTCGACGAAACGAAGCGGCGTCTTTTCGAAGGAGTTTTCCGGGTTTCCTCGGAGGACTCGATTCGTGCTCGGATTCATCGAGGAAAGGTGTATCCGACGTGGCAGCTAGCTCGAATCTCGTGGACCGTATAGAAGGAGGCGACTCAGCGCGCAGTTTTTCGGTCCTCTCGAACGGGAAGCAACTTTGAAAACAAGTCGGTGCCAATGTTCGTTGTTCCCTGTAATTAAATAGCCCGAATAACTCATCCCTTTTTCGCGCAACGAAAATCCAGAAAAAGGATCCTCCATAGCCCCTCTATATATATTTACAGTAACGTCGTTAAAAGGATTATAGTTGAAAGGCGACGAGAGCACTCTGGGAAAGTTGGTTAAGCTATATAGTTGTACACTTTTCTTACACACAGTATACCTAACCCTTGCAAATTACCACTTTCAAATGGGATTTTGGTATCGCGTGTTCGGAATTTACGCACAAGAACTTTTCAGCTATTTTGCAATCGATGTAATAAGACTGCTTCGTAAAACAATTCGAGTAAATTGCGAAGGAAAAAGTCGATTGCTAGAGAGAAGCGAGAGTATATAATTTAAGAAGTAGGATTTTCGTCTGGCAGCGTTACACAGTGGAAAAGTGAAGAAACAAATACGACTTGATTTCAGGACTCGAAGGGACAGTTACAATTGCGATTGTGGTGCTTCGGGCAACAAGTCGGAAAACTTGTTTAGACATAGCCGACAGCCGAGGGAAAGTTGTAGGTTGAGAAGTTAGAGGGAGGAGGAATGGAGAGACGGACTTGTAAAAAAGAATGCGAGAGTGCGATTTCATGGCGAGCTGAAGCTTGGACGAAAACTTTCCGCTACGGGCAACAAGTTGAAAAAGTATGAGCGTGCTCGTGGCAACGAATATAACCTCCCCCCCCCCCCCCCCTCCTCAACCCTGACCGTTTCAAAAATTTTCCAACGACTAATCTCAATGTTCTCGCGATACAAACTTTTCTTAAACACTCGTTCCTGGCTGGCAGCCGGCTATAAACTTCCAAATCCGCAAGCACCGCGAGAACTCGCTTTTCCTAAAATTACTTTCATCGGGTTATTCATTATCCTTTATATTTCCACACTTTTCCAATTATCGATATTCCAATTTATCAATGGCTCCAAAGTTTCTCGCGAATATTCGTGAAAGCAATTCCGTTATCGCAAGGGTAAATAAGTTTCCGCTATTCGGACAGTGTGAAGCAACGATTCTTTAACGATGCCTCGGATGGTTTCGCGAAATTTTTACTCGGAAAATTCGAGAGTCTAGCATGGGAAAAAGTTATCGCGAGACGCGAGGATAATAATTCATGGAATGAACATAATTAATAGTCGGAAGAGAGAGTCGAGGGTCATCTGGATGGAAGTTCCTAAGGCAGGAGAGGCTGTATCGACCAGGTGGAAGCGAGTCTCGACGGGAAGAAGGACAATGACATCGCAGAAGCAGCTAGTGTCCTTAAACTTTAAGCTCGAGCTCCCCGGGGAGCCAAAGACCTTTCAAGATCGGTATATAGAAGCTAGGCTACCCCTCCCACAGCCTTCTATACGACTCGCCTGAATATTTCAGCTAGGCTCCAGCATCTCTCCCAAAACCAAAAGAATCCTCCCCTAGATAGCTCCTCCTGCACTGCATCTCCCCACCCCCCACCCTTAATAACTTTACTTACATTTCCAATCGAATGTTCCCTATACGCGAAATACTTTCGAACCTCTCACTGACCTTAAAATACCTCGCGCTATTATATACCATCGAGCTCGATATATCGATCTTTTCTAAACTCGGAGGATAGAAGAGTATTTCGACTTTATATAAAACCACACCAGCGTCCCGGGGCCCCTTCAAACTTAATCACAACTCTGTTTCGCTTGATTTACCGCAAAAAAAGCAAGGATATTTCTTGGATTTTCTCGATGCCTCGGAATCCTCGTTTTCGAACCTTTCCCGCACTTTGGAATATTCTCGCAGCGGTGAAAAGTGTATAAAAAACTTAGCAGCGTCTCGAGCTTTTAAGCGTGCGAGTTGTACGAAATACCACCGAGAAATTAATCACCTTTTTCGGGAAGATTGCAAGCTCTCCACTTCACTTTCGATGTACGTTTTATTCTTAAACAGGTTGAAATTATAAAATTTCACCTATACCTTTGAAGAATTGTCAAGCTCGTTATGAGCTTATCACGGTCCGCCGATGATAAGAAAAGGCTATAAATGCGTGTGAAAGTTGGGATAAAGCGTTTTACAGGGGGAGTTTGAAAAAAATTCAGTAATCGTTGTAAGATAATCGATGGATTATTGGAGGATCTGGGAAGAACTGGTGTAAGATCGCGCGAGGACGTCGAGAGAGAGAGAGAGAGAGAGAGAGAGAGAGATTTGGAGATGAGGGCAGAAGCGAGAAGAGAGTGGATAGGTTTCGCGCGGGCCGGATCAAATAATTGCCGTCTTGATCGAGCGAGCAAACACGGGAATCTGTGCGAAGGTGGTTTAGCAAGGAATTCACAGAGAGTTTCCCGGGTCGCTCATCAACTTCCTTTACCACCATCCCATCGAGCTTTTTCTTTGGACCTACCTCTACGAGGGCAGACTCTGTAAATTCAATCTTACCAGCGACCTCTATCCACCTACATAGTTTGTTCCGCCTATTGATTCCGGCTTTCCGCTACTGAATCTTCTCCCTCTCTCTCACCCACTCTCTCACCCTATCTCTCTCTCTCTCACCCCCCTCCATAATCCACTAAAACTGCCGATCATCCAAAACTGCGCGAGCTGAATCCTGCTAAATTTTACGGCAAGAAACTTTCGCCCTCATGTGTGCCGAGCATAAACAACTTTACTC
>NW_027117191.1:0-27682 GCF_024137725.1 Prorops nasuta | reverse complement strand
CTAACTCACTTGGTGTCTGTGAGTAATTATATGGGACCAGGGTAACTCACTTGGGGCCAGGGTGTACTTATAAAGAGGCTAGGGTAACTCACTTGCGGTTAGAGAGTAACATATAAAGGGGCTAGGATACTCCAATTGGGGTCAGGTAGTACTTATAAAGGGGCTATGGTAACTCACTTGGTGTCAGGGAGTACTTATTTGGGAGTAGGTAACTGACTTGGGGTCAGGGACTACTTATAAGGGACTAGGGTAACTCACTTGGGGTCTGGGAGTACTTATAAAGGAGCTATGGTAACTCACTTGTGGTCAGGGAGTACTTCTATGGGACTAGGGTAACTCACTTGCGGTCAGAGAGTACATATATGGTGCTAGGGATAACTCACTTGGGGTCAGGGAGGGTACTTATAAAGGGGCTATGGTAACTCACTTTGGGTCAGGGAGTACTACTATGGGACTAGGGTAAGTCACTTGCTGTCAGAGAGTACATATAAAGGGGCTGGGATAACTCACTTGGGGTCAGGGAGTACTTATAAAGGTGATATGGTAACTGACTTGGGTCAGGGAGTACTTATAAAGGGGCTAGGGTAACTCACTTTGGGTAAGGATTACTTATTAAGGACTAGGGGTAACTCACTTGGGGCCATGGTGTACTTATTAAAGGGCTAGGGGTAAATCTCTTAGGATCAGGGAGTACTTTTAAGGGACTAGGTTAACTCACTTGGGGTCTGGGGAGTACTTATATGGGACTAGGGTGGGTCACATGGGGTCATTGAGTACTTATATAAGACTAGGGTGGGTCACAAGAGGTCATTGAGTACTTATATAGGAATAGGGTGGATCACATGGGGTCATTGAGTACTTATATAGGTCTAGAGGGGTCACATGGGGTCATTGAGTACTTATATAGGACTAGGGTGGGTCACATGGCGTCATTGAGTACTTATATAGGATTAGGGGTGTGTCACATGGGATCATTGAGTACTTTTTAGGATTAGGGTGGGTCATATGGGGTCATTGAGTACTTATATAGGGAAAAGGGGGGGGGGGGGGTCGGGGGGGGGGGGACATGGGGGTCATTGAGTAATTATATAGGACTAGGGTGGGTCACATGGGGTCATTGAGTACTTATATAGGATTAGGGTGTGTCACATGGGGTCATTGAGTACTTATATAGGACAAGGGTGGGTCACATAGGGTCTTTGAGTACTTATAAAGGACTAGGGTGTCTGACCTGGGGTCATTGAGTACTTATATAGGACTAGGGGGGTCATATGGGGTCAATGAGTACTTATATAGGGCTAGGGTGGTTCACATGGGGTCATTGAGTACTTATATAGGACTAGGGTGGGTCACATGGGGTCATTGAGTACTTACATAAGACTAGGGTGGGTCACAAGGGGTCATTGATTACTTATGTAGGACTAGGGGGGTCACATGGGGTCATTGAGTACTTATATAGGACTAGGGTGGGTCACATTGGGTCATTGAGTACTTATATAGGACAAGGGGGTTCACATGGGGTCATTGAGTACTTATATAGGTCTAGGGTGGGTCACATGGGGTCATTGATTACTTATGTATGACTAGGGGGGTCACATGGGTTATTGAGTACTTATATAGGACTAGGGTGGGTCACATTGGGTCATTGAGTACTTATATAGGGCTAGGGTGGGTCACATGGGGTCATTGTGTACTTATATAGGACTAGGATGGGTCACATGGGGTCATTGATTATTTATATAGGACAAGGGGGGGTCACATGGGGTCATTGAGTACTTATATAGGGACTAGGGTGGGTCATAAGGCGTCATTGAGTACTTATATAGGATTAGGGTGTGTCACATGGGATCATTGAGTACTTATATAGGACTAGGGTGGGTCATATGGGGTCATTGAGTACTTATATAGGACAAGGGGTGGTCACATGGGGTCATTGAGTACTTAAATAGGACTAGGGTGGGTCACATGGGGTCATTGACTACTTATATAGGACTAGGGTTGGTCACATGGGGTCACTGAGTACTTATATAGGACTAGAGTGGGTCACATGGGGTCATTGATTACTTATGTAAGACTAGGGGGGTCACATGGGGTCATTGAGTACTTATATAGGACTAGGGTGGGTCACATTGGGTCATTTGGTACTTATATAGGGCTAGGGTGGGTCACATGGGGTCATTGTGTACTTATATAGGAGTAGGATGGGTCACATGGGGTCATTGATTATTTATATAGGACTAGGGGGGTCACATGTGGACATTGAATACTTATATAGGACAAGGGGGGTCACATGGGGTCATTGAGTACTTATATAGGACTAGGGTGGGTCACATGGCGTCATTGAGTACTTATATAGGATTAGGGTGTGTCACATGGGATCATTGAGTACTTTTTAGGATTAGGGTGGGTAATATGGGGTCATTGAGTACTTATATAGGAAAAGGGGGGTCACATGGGGTCATTGAGTAATTATATAGGACTAGGGTGGGTCACATGGGGTCATTGAGTACTTATATAGGACTAGGGGGGTCACATGGGTCATTGAGTACTTATATAGGTCTAGGATGGATGACATGGTGTCATTGAGAACTTATATAGGACTAGGGTGGGTCACAAGGGGGTCATTGAGTACTTATATAGGAATAGGGTGGATCACATGGGGTCATTGATAACTTATATAGGACTAGTGTGGGTCACATGGGGTCATTGAGTACTTATAAAGGACTAGGGTGGCTGACCTGGGGTCATTGAGTGCTTATATAGGACTGGGGGGGGTCACATGGGTCATTGAGTACTTATATAGGACTAGGGTGGATCACATGGTGTCATTGAGAACTTATATAGGACTAGGGTGGGTCACATGGGGTCATTGAGTACTTATATAGAACTAGGGGGGACACTTGGGGTCAGGGGAGTACTTATAAACGGGCTAGGGTAACTCACTTTGGGTCAAGGATTACTTATATGGGACTAGGGTAACTCACTTGGTGTCTGTGAGTAATTATATGGGACCAGGGTAACTCACTTGGGGCCAGGGTGTACTTATTAAAGGGCTAGGGTAACTCACTTAGGATCAGGGAGTACTTATATGGGACTAGGCTAACTCACTTGGTGACTGGGAGTACTTATATGGGACCAGGGTAACTCACTTGGGGCCAGGGTGTACTTATAAAGATGCTAGGGTAACTCACTTGCGGTCAGAGAGTACATATAAAGGGGCTAGGATACTCCAATTGGGGTCAGGTAGTACTTATAAAGGGGCTATGGTAACTCACTTGGTGTCAGGTAGTACTTATTTGGGACTAGGTAACTGACTTGGGGTCAGGGACTACTTATAAGGGACTAGGGTAACTCACTTGGGGTCTGGGAGTACTTATAAAGGAGCTATGGTAACTCACTTGTGGTCAGGGAGTACTTCTATGGGACTAGGGTAACTCACTTGCGGTCAGAGAGTACATATATGGTGCTAGGATAACTCACTTGGGGTCAGGGAGTACTTATAAAGGGGCTATGGTAATTCACTTTGGGTCAGGGAGTACTACTATGGGACTAGGGTAACTCACTTGCTGTCAGAGAGTACATATAAAGGGGCTGGGATAACTCACTTGGGTTCAGGGAGTACTTATAAAGGTGATATGGTAACTGACTTGGGGTCAGGGGAGTACTTATAAAGGGGGCTAGGGTAACTCACTTTGGGTAAGGATTACTTATTAAGGACTAGGGTAACTCACTTGTGGCCATGGTGTACTTATTAAAGGGCTAGGGTAAATCACTTAGGATCAGGGAGTACTTTTAAGAGACTAGGTTAACTCACTTGGGGTCTGGGAGTACTTATATGGGACTAGGGTGGGTCACATGGGGTCATTGAGTACTTATATAAGACTAGGGTGGGTCACAAGAGGTCATTGAGTACTTATATAGGAATAGGGTGGATCACATGGGGTCATTGAGTACTTATATAGGTCTAGAGGGGTCACATGGGGTCATTGAGTACTTATATAGGACTAGGGTGGGTCACATGGCGTCATTGAGTACTTATATAGGATTAGGGTGTGTCACATGGGATCATTGAGTACTTTTTAGGATTAGGGTGGGTCATATGGGGTCATTGAGTACTTATATAGGAAAAGGGGGGTCACATGGGGTCATTGAGTAATTATATAGGACTAGGGTGGGTCACATGGGGTCATTGAGTACTTATATAGGATTAGGGTGTGTCACATGGGGTCATTGAGTACTTATATAGGACAAGGGTGGGTCACATAGGGTCTTTGAGTACTTATAAAGGACTAGGGTGTCTGACCTGGGGTCATTGAGTACTTATATAGGACTAGGGGGGTCATATGGGGTCAATGAGTACTTATATAGGGCTAGGGTGGTTCACATGGGGTCATTGAGTACTTATATAGGACTAGGGTGGGTCACATGGGGGTCATTGAGTACTTACATAAAACTAGGGTGGGTCACAAGGGGTCATTGATTACTTATGTAGGACTAGGGGGGGTCACATGGGGTCATTGAGTACTTATATAGGACTAGGGTGGGTCACATTGGGTCATTGAGTACTTATATAGGACAAGGGGGTTCACATGGGGTCATTGAGTACTTATATAGGTCTAGGGTGGGTCACATGGGGTCATTGATTACTTATGTATGACTAGGGGGGGTCACATGGGGTTATTGAGTACTTATATAGGACTAGGGTGGGTCACATTGGGTCATTGAGTACTTATATAGGGCTAGGGTGGGTCACATGGGGTCATTGTGTACTTATATAGGACTAGGATGGGTCACATGGGGTCATTGATTATTTATATAGGACAAGGGGGGTCACATGGGGTCATTGATTATTTATATAGGACTAGGGGGGTCACATGTGGACATTGAATACTTATATAGGACAAGGGGGGTCACATGGGGTCATTGAGTACTTATATAGGACTAGGGTGGGTCACATGGCGTCATTGAGTACTTATATAGGATTAGGGTGTGTCACATGGGATCATTGAGAACTTTTTAGGATTAGGGTGGGTCATATGGGGTCATTGAGTACTTATATAGGAAAAGGGGGGTCACATGGGGTCATTGAGTAATTATATAGGACTAGGGTGGGTCACATGGGGTCATTGAGTACTTATATAGGACTAGGGGGGTCACATGGGTCATTGAGTACTTATATAGGTCTAGGATGGATGACATGGTGTCATTGAGAACTTATATAGGACTAGGGTGGGTCACAAGGGGTCATTGAGTACTTATATAGGAATAGGGTGGATCACATGGGGTCATTGATAACTTATATAGGACTAGGGTGGGTCACATGGGGTCATTGAGTACTTATAAAGGACTAGGGTGGCTGACCTGGGGTCATTGAGTGCTTATATAGGACTAGGGGGGTCACATGGGTCATTGAGTACTTATATAGGACTAGGGTGGATCACATGGTGTCATTGAGAACTTATATAGGACTAGGGTGGGTCACATGGGGTCATTGAGTACTTATATAGAACTAGGGGGGTCACTTGGGGTCAGGGGAGTACTTATAAACGGGCTAGGGTAACTCACTTTGGGTCAAGGATTACTTATATGGGACTAGGGTAACTCACTTGGTGTCTGTGAGTAATTATATGGGACCAGGGTAACTCACTTGGGGCCAGGGTGTACTTATTAAAGGGCTAGGGTAACTCATTTAGGATCAGGGAGTACTTATATGGGACTAGGCTAACTCACTTGGTGTCTGGGAGTACTTATATGGGAACAGGGTAACTCACTTGGGGCCAGGGTGTACTTATAAAGATGCTAGGGTAACTCACTTGCGGTCAGAGAGTACATATAAAGGGGCTAGGATACTCCAATTGGGGTCAGGTAGTACTTATAAAGGGGCTATGGTAACTCACTTGGTGTCAGGGAGTACTTATTTGGGACTAGGTAACTGACTTGGGGTCAGGGACTACTTATAAGGGACTAGGGTAACTCACTTGGGGTCTGGGAGTACTTATAAAGGAGCTATGGTAACTCACTTGTGGTCAGGGAGTACTTCTATGGGACTAGGGTAACTCACATGGGGTCATTGAGTACTTATATAGGTCTAGAGGGGTCATATGGGGTCATTGAGTACTTTTTTGGACTAGGGGGGGGGGGGTAACATGGGGTCATTGAGTACTTATATAGGACTAGGGTGGATCACATGGGGTCATTGAGTACTTATATAGGACTAGCGTGGGTCACATGGGGTCATTGATTACTTATATAGGACTAGGGGTGTCACATGGAGTCATCGAGAACTTATATAGGAGTAGGGGGCGTCACATGTGGTCATTGAGTACTTATATAGGACTAGGGTGGGTCACAAGGGGTCATTGAGTAGTTATATAAGACTAGGGGGGTCACATGGGGTCATTGAGTACTTATATAGGACTAGGGGGGCACAAGGGGTCATTGAGTACTTATATAGGACTAGGGGGGGCGGGGGTCACATGGAGTCATTGAGTACTTATGTAGGACTAGGGTGGGTCACATGGGGTCATTGAGTACTTATATAGGACTAGGGTGGGTCACATGGGGTCATTGAGTACTTATATAGTACTAGGGTGGGTCACATGGGGTCATTGAGTACTTATATAGGACTAGGGTGGCTGACCTGGGGCCATTGAGTGCTTATATAGGACTAGGGGGGTCACATGGGTCATTGAGAACTTATATAGGACTAGGGTAACTCACTTGGTGTCTGTGAGTAATTATATGGGACCAGGGTAACTCACTTGGGGCCAGGGTGTACTTATTAAAGGGCTAGGGTAACTCATTTAGGATCAGGGAGTACTTATATGGGACTAGGCTAACTCACTTGGTGTCTGTGAGTAATTATATGGGACCAGGGTAACTCACTTGCGGCCAGGGTGTACTTATAAAGAGGCTAGGGTAACTCACTTGCGGTCAGAGAGTACATATAAAGGGGCTAGGATACTCCAATTGGGGTCAGGTAGTACTTATAAAGGGGCTATGGTAACTCACTTGGTGTCAGGGAGTACTTATTTGGGACTAGGTAACTGACTTGGGGTCAGGGACTACTTATAAGGGACTAGGGTAACTCACTTGGGGTCTGGGAGTACTTATAAAGGAGCTATGGTAACTCACTTGCTGTCAGAGAGTACATATAAAGGGGCTGGGATAACTCACTTGGGGTCAGGGAGTACTTATAAAGGTGATATGGTAACTGACTTGGGGTCAGGGAGTACTTATAAAGGGGCTAGGGTAACTCACTTTGGGTAAGGATTACTTATTAAGGACTAGGGTAACTCACTTGGGGCCATGGTGTACTTATTAAAGGGCTAGGGTAAATCACTTAGGATCAGGGAGTACTTATAAGGGACTAGGTTAACTCACTTGGGGTCTGGGAGTACTTATATGGGACTAGGGTGGGTCACATGGGGTCATTGAGTACTTATATAAGACTAGGGTGGGTCACAAGAGGTCATTGAGTACTTATATAGGAATAGGGTGGATCACATGGGGTCATTGAGTACTTATATAGGTCTAGAGGGGTCACATGGGGTCATTGAGTACTTTTTTGGGCTAGGGGGGGGGTCACATGGGGTCATTGAGTACTTATATAGGACTAGGGTGGATCACATGGGGTCATTGAGTACTTATATAGGACTAGCGTGGGTCACAAGGGGTCATTGAGTAGTTATATAAGACTAGGGTGGGTCACAAGAGGTCATTGAGTACTTATATAGGACTAGGGGGGTCACATGGGGTCATTGAGTACTTATATAGGACTAGGGGGGCACAAGGGGTCATTGAGTACTTATATAGGACTAGGGGGGGGGGGGTCACATGGAGTCATTGAGTACTTATGTAGGACTAGGGTGGGTCACATGGGGTCATTGAGTACTTATATAGGACTAGGGTGGGTCACATGGGGTCATTGAGTACTTATATAGTACTAGGGTGGGTCACATGGGGTCATTGAGTACTTATATAGGACTAGGGTGGCTGACCTGGGGCCATTGAGTGCTTATATAGGACTAGGGGGGTCACATGGGTCATTGAGAACTTATATAGGACTAGGGTGTGTCACATGGGGTCATTGAGTAATTATATAGAACTAGGGGGGTCACTTGGGGTCACGGAGTACTTATAAACGGGCTAGGGTAACTCACTTTGGGTCAAGGATTACTTATATGGGACTAGGGTAACTCGCTTGGTGTCTGTGAGTAATTATATGGGACCAGGGTAACTCACTTGGGGCCAGGGTGTACTTATAAAGAGGCTAGGGTAACTCACTTGCGGTCAGAGAGTACATATAAAGGGGCTAGGATACCTCACTTGGGGTCAGGTAGTACTTATAAAGGGGCTATGGTAACTCACTTGGTGTCAGGGAGTACTAATTTGGGACTAGGTAGCTCACTTGGTTTCTGGGAGTTCGTATAAAGCGACTAGGATAACTCACTTGCGGTCAGAGAGTACATACAAATGGGCTAGGGTAACTCACTTGCGGACAGAGAGTATATATAAAGGGGCTAGGATAACTCACATGGGGTCAGGGAGTACTTATAAAGGTGATAAGGTAAATCAGTTGGGGTCAGGGAGTACCTTTAAAGGGGCTAGGGTAACGCACTTTGGGTCAAGGAGTACTTATATGGGACTAGGGTAACTAACTTGGTGACTGTGAGTACTTATATGGGACCAGGGTAACTCACTTGGAGCCAGGGTGTACTTATTTAGGGGCTAGGGAAACTCACTTGGGGTCAGCGAGTACTTATAAGGGACTAGGGTAACTCACTTGGTGTCTGGGATTACATACAAAGGGGCTAGGATAACTCACTTGGGGTCAGGGAGTATTTCTATGGGACTAGGGTAACTCACTTGGGGTCAGGTAGTACTTATATAGGGGCTAGGGTAACTCACTTGGGGTCAGGGAGTACTTACATGGGACCAGGGTAACTCACTTGGGGCCAGGGTGTACTTATTTAGGGGCTAGGGAAACTCACATGGGGTCAGGGAGTACTTATAAGGGACTAGGGTAACTCACTTGGTGTCTGGGAGTACATATAAAGGCGCTAGGATAACTCACTTGCGGTCAGAGAGTACATATAAAGGGGCTAGGATAACTCACTAGGGGTCAGGGAGTACTTCTATGGGACTAGGCTAACTCACTTGGGGTCAGGGAGTACTCCTATGGGACCAGGGTAACTCACTTGGGGCATGGGTGTACTTATTTAGGGGCTAGGGAAACTCACTTGGGGTCAGGGAGTACTTATAAGGGACTAGGGTAACTCACTTGGTGTCTGGGATTACATATAAAGGGGCTAGGATAACTCACTCGCAGTGAGAGAGTACATACAAAGGGGCTAGGATAACTCACTTGCGGTCAGAGAGTACATATAAAGGTGCCAGGATAACCCACTTGGGGTCAGGGAGTACTTATAAAGGTGATATGGTAACTCACTTGGGGTCAGGGAGTACTTATAAAGGTGATATGGTAACTCACTTCGGGCCAGGGTGTACTTATTAAATGGCTAGGGTAACTCACTTATGATCAGGGAGTACTTATAAGGGACTAGGGTAACTCACTTGGAGTCTGGGAGTACTTATAAAGGGGATAGGGTAACTCACTTTGGGTCAAGGAGTACTTATATGGGACTAGGGTAACTCAATTGGTGTCATTGAGTACTTATATGAGACCAGGGTAACTCACTTGGGGCCAGGGTGTACTTATTTAGGGGCTAGGGTAACTCACTTATGGTCAGGGAGTACTTCTATTGTACTAGGGTAACTCACTTGGGGTCTGGGAGTACTTATATGGGACTAGGGTAACTCACTTGGGGTCAGGGAGTACTTATAAAGGGGCTAGGGTAACTCACTTTTGGTCAAGGAGTACTTATATGGGACTAGGGTATCTCACTTGGTGTCTTTGAGTACTTATATGGGACCAGGGTAACTCACTTGGGGCCAGGGTGTACTTATTTAGGGGCTAGGGTAACTCACTTGGGGTCAGGGAGTGCTTATAAGGGACTAGGGTAACTCACTTGGGGTCTGGGAGTTCATATAAAGCGACTAGGATAACTCACTTGCGGTCAGAGAGTACATACAAATGGGCTAGGGTAACTCACTTGCGGTCAGAGAGTATATATAAAGGGACTAGGATAACTCACTTGGGGTCAGGGAGTACTTATAAAGGTGATAAGGTAAATCAGTTGGGTTCAGGGAGTACCTTTAAAGGAGCTAGGGTAACGCACTTTGGGTCAAGGTGTACTTATATGGGACAAGGGTAACTAACTTGGTGTCTGTGAGTACTTATATGGGACCAGGGTAACTCACTTGGGGCCAGGGTGTACTTATTTAGGGGCTAGGGAAACTCACTTGGGGTCAGGGAGTACTCATAAGGGACTAGGGTAACTCACTTGGTGTCTGGGAGTACATATAAAGGGGCTAGGATAACTCACTAGGGGTCAGGGAGTACTTCTATGGGACTAGGCTAACTCACTTGGGGTCAGGGAGTACTCCTATGGGACCAGGGTAACTCACTTGGGGCATAGGTGTACTTATTTAGGGGCTAGGGAAACTCACTTGGGGGCAGGGAGTACTTATAAGGGACTAGGGTAACTCACTTGGTGTCTGGGAGTACATATAAAGGGGTTAGGATAACTCACTTGCGGTCAGAGAGTACATATAAAGGGGCTAGGATAACTCACTAGGGGTCAGGTAGTACTTCTATTGGACTAGGCTAACTCACTTGGGGTCAGGGAGTACTCCTATGGGACTAGGGTAACTCACTTGGGGCCAGGGTGTACTTATAAAGGGGCTATGGTAACTCACTTGGGGTCAGGTGGTACTTATATAGGGGCTAGGGTAACTCACTTGGGGTCAGGGAGTACTTATATGGGACTAGGGTAACTCACTTGGGGTCAGGGTGTATTTATATGGGACTAGGGTAACTCACTTGGGGCATGGGTGTACTTATTTAGGGGCTAGGGAAACTCACTTGGGGTCAGGGAGTACTTATAAAGGTGATAAGGTAAATCAGTTGGGGTCAGGGAGTACCTTTAAAGGGGCTAGGGTAACGCACTTTGGGTCAAGGAGTACTTATATGGGACTAGGGTAAATAACTTAGTGTCTGTGAGTACTTATATGGGACCAGGGTAACTCACTTGGGGCCAGGGTGTACTTATTTAGGGGCTAGGGAAACTCACATGGGGTCAGGGAGTACTTCTATGGGACTAGGCTAACTCACTTGGGGTCAGGGAGTACTTATAAGGGACTAGGGTAACTCACTTGCTGTCTGGGATTACATATAAAGGGGCTAGGATAACTCACTCGCAGTGAGAGAGTACATACAAAGGGGCTAGGATAACTCACTTGCGGTCAGAGAGTACATATAAAGGTGCCAGGATAACCCACTTGGGGTCAGGGAGTACTTATAAAGGTGATATGGTAACTCACTTGTGGCCAGGGTGTACTTATTAAATGGCTAGGGTAACTCACTTATGATCAGGGAGTACTTATAAGGGACTAGGGTAACTCACTTGGAGTCTGGGAGTACTTATAAAGGGGATAGGGTAACTCACTTTGGGTCAAGGAGTACTTATATGGGACTAGGGTAACTCAATTGGTGTCTTTGAGTACTTATATGGGACCAGGGTAACTCACTTGGAGCCAGGGTGTACTTATTTAGGGGCTAGGGAAACTCACTTGGGGTCAGCGAGTACTTATAAGGGACTGGGGTAACTCACTTGGTGTCTGGGAGTACATATAAAAGGGCTAGGATAACTTACTTGCGGTCAGAGAGTACATATAAAGGGGCTAGGATAACTCACTTGCGGTCAGAGAGTACATATAAAGAGGCTAGGGTAACTCACTTACGATCAGGGAGTGCTTATAAGGGACTAGGGTAACTCACTTGGGGTCTGGGAGTTCATATAAAGCGACTAGGATAACTCACTTGCGGTCAGAGAGTACATACAAATGGGCTAGGGTAACTCACTTGCGGTCAGAGAGTATATATAAAGGGGCTAGGATAACTCACTTGGGGTCAGGGAGTACTTATAAAGGTGATAAGGTAAATCAGTTGGGGTCAGGGAGTACCTTTAAAGGAGCTAGGGTAACGCACTTTGGGTCAAGGTGTACTTATATGGGACTAGGGTAACTAACTTGGTTTCTTTGAGTACTTATATGGGACCAGGGTAACTCACTTGGGGCCAGGGTGTACTTATTTAGGGGCTAGGGAAACTCACTTGGGGTCAGGGAGTACTCATAAGGGACAAGGGTAACTCACTTGGTGTCTGGGAGTACATATAAAGGGGCTAGGATAACTCACTAGGGGTCAGGGAGTACTTCTATGGGACTAGGCTAACTCACTTGGGGTCAGGGAGTACTCCTATGGGACCAGGGTAACTCACTTGGGGCATGGGTGTACTTATTTAGGGGCTAGGGAAACTCACTTGGGGTCAGGGAATACATATAAAGGGGCTAGGATAACTCACTTGCGGTCAGACAGTACATATAAAGGGGATAGGATAACTCACTAGGGGTCAGGTAGTACTTCTATTGGACTAGGCTAACTCACTTGGGGTCAGGGAGTACTCCTATGGGACCAGGGTAACTCATTTGGGGCATGGGTGTACTTATTTAGGGGCTAGGGAAACTCACTTGGGGTCAGCGAGTACTTATAAAGGTGATAAGGTAAATAAGTTGGGGTCAGGGAGTACCTTTAAAGGGGCTAGGGTAACGCACTTTGGGTCAAGGTGTACTTATATGGGACTAGGGTAACTCACTTGGTGTCTGGGAGTACATATAAAGGGGCTAGGATAACTCACTTGCGGTCAGAGAGTACATATAAAGGGGCTAGGATAACTCACTAGGGGTCAGGGAGTACTTCTATTGGCCTAGGCTAACTCACTTGGGGTCAGGGAGTACTTATAAGGGACTAGGGTAACTCACTTGGAGTCTGGGAGTACATATAAAGCGACTAGGATAACTTACTTGGGGTCAGGTCGTACTTATAAAGGGGCTATGGTAACTCACTTGGGGTCAGGGAGTACTTATATGGGACTAGGGTAACTCACTTAGGGTCAGGGTGTATTTATATGGGACTAGGGTAACTCACTTGGGGTCAGGGAGTACTTATAAAGGGGCTAGGGTAACTCACTTTGGGTCAAGGAGTACTTATATGGGACTAGGGTAACTCAATTGGTGTCTTTGAGTACATATATGAGACCAGGGTAACTCACTTGGGGCCAGGGTGTACTTATTTAGGGGCTAGGGTAACTCACTTAGGGTCAGGGAGTACTTCTATCGTACTAGGGTAACTCAGTTGGGGTCTGGGAATACTTATATGGGACTAGGGTAACTCACTTTGGGTCAGGGAGTACTTATAGAGGGGCTAGGGTAACTCACTTTTGGTCAAGGAGTACTTATATGGGACTAGGGTATCTCACTTGGTGTCTTTGAGTACTTATATGGGACCAGGGTAACTTACTTGGAGCCAGGGTGTACTTATTTAGGGGCTAGGGAAACTCACTTGGGGTCAGCGAGTACTTATAAGGGACTGGGGTAACTCACTTGGTGTCTGGGAGTACATATAAAAGGGCTAGGATAACTCACTTGCGGTCAGAGAGTACATATAAAGGGGCTAGGATAACTCACTAGGGGTCAGGGGGTACTTCTATGGGACTAGGCTAACTCACTTGGGGTCAGGGAGTACTCCTATGGGACCAGGGTAACTCACTTGGGGCATGGGTGTACTTATTTAGGGGCTAGGGAACTCACTTGGGGTCAGGGAGTATTTATAAGGGACTAGGGTAACTCACTTGGGGTCTGGGAGTACATATAAAGGGGCTAGGATAACTCAATCGCGGTTAGGTGGTACTTATATAGGGGCTAGGGTAACTCACTTGGGGTCAGGGAGTACTTATATGGGACTAGGGTAACTCACTTGGGGTCAGGGTGTATTTATATGGGACTAGGGTAACTCACTTGGGGTCAGGGAGTACTTATAAAGGGCCTAGGGTAACTCACTTTGGGTCAAGGAGTACTTATAAAGGTGATAAGGTAAATCAGTTGGGGTCAGGGAGTACCTTTAAAGGGGCTAGGGTAACGCACTTTGGGTCAAGGAGTACTTATATGGGACTAGGGTAAATAACTAAGTGTCTGTGAGTACTTATATGGGACCAGGGTAACTCACTTGGGGCCAGGGTGTACTTATTTAGGGGCTAGGGAAACTCACTTGGGGTCAGGGAGTACTTATAAGGGACTAGGGTAACTCACTTGGTGTTTGGGATTACATACAAAGGGGCTAGGATAACTCACTTGGGGTCAGGGAGTACTTGTATGGGACTAGGGTAACTCACTTGGGGTCAGGTGGTACTTATATAGGGGCTAGGGTAACTCACTTGGGGTCAGGGAGTACTTATATGGGACCAGGGTAACTCACTTGGGGCCAGGGTGTACTTATTTAGGGGCTAGAGAAACTCACATGGGGTCAGGGAGTAATTATAAGGGACTAGGGTAACTCACTTGGTGTCTGGGAGTACATATAAAGGGGCTAGGATACTCCAATTGGGGTCAGGTAGTACTTATAAAGGGGCTATGGTAACTCACTTGGTGTCAGGGAGTACTTATTTGGGACTAGGTAACTGACTTGGGGTCAGGGACTACTTATAAGGGACTAGGGTAACTCACTTGGGGTCTGGGAGTACTTATAAAGGAGCTATGGTAACTCACTTGTGGTCAGGGAGTACTTCTATGGGACTAGGGTAACTCACTTGCGGTCAGAGAGTACATATATGGTGCTAGGATAACTCACTTGGGGTCAGGGAGTACTTATAAAGGGGCTATGGTAACTCACTTTGGGTCAGGGAGTACTACTATGGGACTAGGGTAACTCACTTGCTGTCAGAGAGTACATATAAAGGGGCTGGGATAACTCACTTGGGGTCAGGGAGTACTTATAAAGGTGATATGGTAACTGACTTGGGGTCAGGGAGTACTTATAAAGGGGCTAGGGTAACTCACTTTGGGTAAGGATTACTTATTAAGGACTAGGGTAACTCACTTGGGGCCATGGTGTACTTATTAAAGGGCTAGGGTAAATCACTTAGGATCAGGGAGTACTTATAAGGGACTAGGTTAACTCACTTGGGGTCTGGGAGTACTTATATGGGACTAGGGTGGGTCACATGGGGTCATTGAGTACTTATATAAGACTAGGGTGGGTCACAAGAGGTCATTGAGTACTTATATAGGAATAGGGTGGATCACATGGGGTCAATGAGTACTTATATAGGTCTAGAGGGGTCACATGGGGTCATTGAGTACTTTTTTGGACTAGGGGGGGGTCACATGGGGTCATTGAGTACTTATATAGGACTAGGGTGGATCACATGGGGTCATTGAGTACTTATATAGGACTAGCGTGGGTCACATGGGGTCATTGATTACTTATATAGGACTAGGGGTATCACATGGAGTCATCGAGAACTTATATAGGAGTAGGGGGCGTCACATGTGGTCATTGAGTACTTACATAGGACTAGGGTTGGTCACAAGGGGTCATTGAGTAGTTATATAAGACTAGCGTGGGTCACAAGAGGTCATTGAGTACTTATATAGGACTAGGGGGGACACATGGGGTCATTGAGTACTTATATAGGACTAGGGGGGCACAAGGGGTCATTGAGTACTTATATAGGACTAGGGGGGGGGGTCACATGGAGTCATTGAGTACTTATGTAGGACTAGGGTGGGTCACATGGGGTCATTGAGTACTTATATAGGACTAGGGTGGGTCACATGGGGTCATTGAGTACTTATATAGTACTAGGGTGGGTCACATGGGGTCATTGAGTACTTATATAGGACTAGGGTGGCTGACCTGGGGCCATTGAGTGCTTATATAAGACTAGGGGGGTCACATGGGTCATTGAGAACTTATATAGGACTAGGGTGGGTCACATGGGGTCATTGAGTAATTATATAGAACTAGGGGGGTCACTTGGGGTCACGGAGTACTTATAAACGGGCTAGGGTAACTCACTTTGGGTCAAGGATTACTTATATGGGACTAGGGTAACTCGCTTGGTGTCTGTGAGTAATTATATGGGACCAGGATAACTCACTTGGGGCCAGGGTGTACTTATAAAGAGGCTAGGGTAACTCACTTGCGGTCAGAGAGTACATATAAAGGGGCTAGGATACCCCACTTGGGGTCAGGTAGTACTTATAAAGGGGCTATGGTAACTCACTTGGTGTCAGGGAGTACTAATTTGGGACTAGGTAACTCACTTGGTTTCTGGGAGTTCGTATAAAGCGACTAGGATAACCTCACTTGCGGTCAGAGAGTACATACAAATGGGCTAGGGTAACTCACTTGCGGACAGAGAGTATATATAAAGGGGCTAGGATAACTCACATGGGGTCAGGGAGTACTTATAAAGGTGATAAGGTAAATCAGTTGGGGTCAGGGAGTACCTTTAAAGGGGCTAGGGTAACGCACTTTGGGTCAAGGAGTACTTATATGGGACTAGGGTAACTCACTTGGAGCCAGGGTGTACTTATTTAGGGGCTAGGGAAACTCACTTGGGGTCAGCGAGTACTTATAAGGGACTAGGGTAACTCACTTGGTGTCTGGGATTACATATAAAGGGGCTAGGATAACTCACTCGCAGTGAGAGAGTACATACAAAGGGGCTAGGGTAACTCACTTGCGGTCAGAGAGTATATATAAAGGGGCTAGGATAACTCACTTGGGGTCAGGGAGTACTTATAAAGGTGATAAGGTAAATCAGTTGGGGTCAGGGAGTACCTTTAAAGGAGCTAGGGTAACGCACTTTGGGTCAAGGTGTACTTATATGGGACTAGGGTAACTAACTTGGTGTCTGTGAGTACTTATATGGGACCAGGGTAACTCACTTGGGGTCAGCGAGTATTTCTATGGGACTAGGGTAACTCAATTGGGGTCAGGTGGTACTTATATAGGGGCTAGGGTAACTCACTTGGGGTCAGGGAGTACTTATATGGGACCAGGGTAACTCACTTGTGGCCAGGGTGTACTTATTTAGGGGCTAGGGAAACTCACATGGGGTCAGGGAGTACTTATAAGGGACTAGGGTAACTCACTTGGTGTCTGGGAGTACATATAAAGGGGCTAGGATAACTCACTTGCGGTCAGAGAGTACATATAAAGGGGCTAGGATAACTCACTAGGGGTCAGGGAGTACTTCTATGGGACTAGGTTAACTCACTTGGGGTCAGGGAGTACTCCTATGGGACCAGGGTAACTCACTTGGGGCATGGGTGTACTTATTTAGGGGCTAGGGAAACTCACTTGGGGTCAGGGAGTACTTATAAGGGACTAGGGTAACTCACTTGGTGTCTGGGATTACATATAAAGGGGCTAGGATAACTCACTCGCAGTGAGAGAGTACATACAAAGGGGCTAGGGTAACTCACTTGCGGTCAGAGAGTATATATAAAGGGGCTAGGATAACTCACTTGGGGTCAGGGAGTACTTATAAAGGTGATAAGGTAAATCAGTTGGGGTCAGGGAGTACCTTTAAAGGAGCTAGGGTAACGTACTTTGGGTCAAGGTGTACTTATATGGGACTAGGGTAACTAACTTGGTGTCTGTGAGTACTTATATGGGACCAGGGTAACTCACTTGGGGCCAGGGTGTACTTATTTAGGGGCTAGGGAAACTCACTTGGGGTCAGGGAGTACTCATAAGGGACTAGGGTAACTCACTTGGTGTCTGGGAGTACATATAAAGGGGCTAGGATAACTCACTAGGGGTCAGGGAGTACTTCTATGGGACTAGGCTAACTCACTTGGGGTCAGGGAGTACTCCTATGGGAACAGGGTAACTCACTTGGGGCATGGGTGTACTTATTTAGGGGCTAGGGAAACTCATTTGGGGTCAGGGAGTACTTATAAAGGTGATAAGGTAAATCAGTTGGGGTCAGGGAGTACCTTTAAAGGGGCTAGGGTAACGCACTTTGGGTCAAGGAGTACTTATATGGGACTAGGGTAAATAACTTAGTGTCTGTGGGGTACTTATATGGGACCAGGGTAACTCACTTGGCGCCAGGGTGTACTTATTTAGGGGCTAGGGAAACTCACTTGGGGGTCAGGGGAGTACTTATAAGGGACTAGGGTAACTCACTTGGGTGTCTGGGATTACATACAAAGGGGCTAGGATAACTCACTTGGGGTCAGGGAGTATTTTCTATGGGGACTTAGGGTAACTCACTTGGGGGTCAGGTGGTACTTATACAGGGGCTAGGGTAACTCACTTGGGGTCAGGGAGTACTTATATGGGACCAGGGGTAACTCACTTGGGGCCAGGGTGTACTTATTTAGGGGCTAGGGAAAACTCACATGGGGAGTCAGGGAGTACTATTATAAGGGACTAGGGGTAACTCACTTGGTGTCTGGGAGTACATATAAAAGGGGCTTAGGATAACTCACTTGCGGTCAGAGAGTACATATAAAGGGGCTAGGATAACTCACTAGGGGGTCAGGGAGTACTTCTATGGGACTAGGCTAACTCACTTGGGGTCAGGGAGTACTCCTATGGGGACCAGGGTAACTCACTTGGGGCATGGGTGTACTTATTTAAGGGGCTAGGGAAACTCACTTGGGGTCAGGGAGTACTTATAAGGGGACTAGGGTAAACTCAACTTGGTGTCTGGGATTACATATAAAGGGGCTAGGATAACTCACTCGCAGTGAGAGAGTACATAAAAAGGGGCTAGGATAACTCACTTGCGGTCAGAGAGTACATATAAAAGGTGCCAGGATAACCCACTTGGGGTCAGGGAGTACTTATAAAGGTGATACTGGTAACTCACTTGGGGTCAGGGAGTACTTATAAAGGTGTTATGGTAACTCACTTGGGGCCAGGGTGTACTTATTAAAATGGCTAGGGTAACTCACTTATGATCAGGGAGTACTTATAAGGGACTAGGGTAACCTCACTTGGAGTCTGGGAAGTACTTATAAAGGGGGATAGGGTAACTCACTTTGGGTCAAGGAGTACTTATATGGGACTAGGGTAACTCAATTGGTGTCTTTGGGTACTTATATGAGACCAGGGTAACTCACTTGGGGCCAGGGAGTACTTATAAGGGACTAGGGTAACTCACTTGGTGTCTGGGAGTACATATAAAGGGGCTAGGATAACTCACTTGCGGTCAGAGAGTACATATAAAGAGGCTAGGGTAACTCACTTACGATCAGGGAGTGCTTATAAGGGACTAGGGTAACTCACTTGGGGTCTGGGAGTTCATATAAAGCGACTAGGATAACTCACTTGCGGTCAGAGAGTACATACAAATGGGCTAGGGTAACTCACTTGCGGTCAGAGAGTATATATAAAGGGGCTAGGATAACTCACTTGGGGTCAGGGAGTACTTATAAAGGTGATAAGGTAAATCAGTTGGGGTCAGGGAGTACCTTTAAAGGAGCTAGGGTAACGCACTTTGGGTCAAGGTGTACTTATATGGGACTAGGGTAACTAACTTGGTTTCTGTGAGTACTTATATGGGACCAGGGTAACTCACTTGGGGCCAGGGTGTACTTATTTAGGGGTTAGGGAAACTCACTTGGGGTCAGGGAGTACTCATAAGGGATTAGGGTAACTCACTTGGTGTCTGGGAGTATATATAAAGGGGCTAGGATAACTCACTAGGGGTCAGGGAGTACTTCTATGGGACTAGGCTAACTCACTTGGGGTCAGGGAGTACTCCTATGGGACCAGGGTAACTCACTTGGGGCATGGGTGTACTTATTTAGGGGATAGGGAAACTCACTTGGGGTCAGGGAGTACTTATAAGGGACTAGGGTAACTCACTTGGTGTCTGGGATTACATACAAAGGGGCTAGGATAACTCACTTGGGGTCAGGGAGTACTTCTATGGGACTAGGGTAACTCACTTGGGGTCAGGTGGTACTTATATAGGGGCTAGGGTAACTCACTTGGGGTCAGGGAGTACTCCTATGGGACCAGGGTAACTCACTTGGGGCATGGGTGTACTTATTTAGGGGCTAGGGAAACTCACTTGGGGTCAGGGAGTACTTATAAGGGACAAGGGTAACTCACTTGGTGTCTGGGATTACATATAAAGGGGCTAGGATAACTCACACGCAGTGAGAGAGTACATACAAAGGGGCTAGGGTAACTCACTTGCGGTCAGAGAGTATATATAAAGGGGCTAGGATAACTCACTTGGGGTCAGGGAGTACTTATAAAGGTGATAAGGTAAATCAGTTGGGGTCAGGGAGTACCTTTAAAGGAGCTAGGGTAACGTACTTTGGGTCAAGGTGTACTTATATGGGACTAGGGTAACTAACTTGGTGTCTGTGAGTACTTATATGGGACCAGGGTAACTCACTTGGGGCCAGGGTGTACTTATTTAGGGGCTAGGGAAACTCACTTGGGGTCAGGGAGTACTCATAAGGGACTAGGGTAACTCACTTGGTGTCTGGGAGTACATATAAAGGGGCTAGGATAACTCACTAGGGGTCAGGGAGTACTTCTATGGGACTAGGCTAACTCACTTGGGGTCAGGGAGTACTCCTATGGGAACAGGGTAACTCACTTGGGGCATGGGTGTACTTATTTAGGGGCTAGGGAAACTCATTTGGGGTCAGGGAGTACTTATAAAGGTGATAAGGTAAATCAGTTTGGGGTCAGGGAGTACCTTTAAAAGGGGCTAGGGTAACGCACTTTGGGTCAAGGAGTACTTATATGGGACTAAGGGTAAATAACTTAGTGTCTGTGGGTACTTATATGGGACCAGGTGTAACTCACTTGGGGCCAGGGTGTACTTATTTAGGGGGCTAGGGGAAACTCACTTGGGGTCAAGGGAGTACTTATAAGGGACTAGGGTAACTCACTTGGTGTCTGGGATTACATTACAAAGGGGCTAGGATAACTCATTTGGGGTCAGGGAGTATTTTCTATGGGACTAGGGTAACTCACTTGGGGTCAGGTGGTACTTATATAGGGGCTAGGGTAACTCACTTGGGGTCAGGGAGTACTTATATGGGACCAAGGGTAACTCACTTGGGGCCAGGGTGTACTTATTTAGGGGCTAGGGAAACTCACATGGGGTCAGGGAGTACTTATAAGGGACTAGGGTAACTCACTTGGTGTCTGAGGGAGTACATATAAAGGGGCTAGGATAACTCACTTGCGGTCAGAGAGTACATATAAAGGGGCTAGGATAACTCACTAGGGGTCAGGGAGTACTTCTATGGGACTAGGCTAACTCACTTGGGGTCAGGGAGTACTCCTATGGGACCAGGGTAACTTCACTTGGGGCATGGGTGTACTTATTTAGGGGCTAGGGAAACTCACTTGGGGTCAGGGAGCTACTTATAAGGGACTAGGGTAACTCACTTGGTGTCTGCGGATTACATATAAAGGGGCTAGGATAACTCACTCGCAGTGAGAGAGTACATACAAAGGGGCTAGGATAACTCACTTGCGGTCAGAGAGTACATATAAAGGTGCCAGGATAACCCACTTGGGGTCAGGGAGTACTTATAAAGGTGATATGGTAACTCACTTGGGGTCAGGGAGTACTTATAAAGGTGATATGGTAACTCACTTGGGGCCAGGGTGTACTTATTAAATGGCTAGGGTAACTCACTTATGATCAGGGAGTACTTATAAGGGACTAGGGTAACTCACTTGGAGTCTGGGAGTACTTATAAAGGGGATAGGGTAACTCACTTTGGGTCAAGTGAGTACTTATATGGGACTAGGGTAACTCAATTGGTGTCTTTGGGTACTTATATGAGACCAGGGTAACTCACTTGGGGCCAGGGTGTACTTATTTAGGGGCTAGGTTAGATCACTTAGGGTCAGGTAGTACTTCTATTGTACTAGGGTAACTCACTTGGGGTCTGGGAGTACTTATATGGGACTAGGGTAACTCACTTTGGAGTCAGGGAGTACTTATAAAAGGGGCTAGGGTAACTCACTTTTGGTCAAGGAGTACTTATATGGGAATAGGGTATCTCACTTGGTGTCTTTGAGTACTTATATGGGACCAGGGTAACTCACTTGGGGCCAGGGTGTACTTATTTAGGGGCTAGGGTAACTCACTCTGGGGTCAGGGAGTACTTATAAAGGGACTAGGGTAACTCACTTGGTGTCTGGGAGTACATATAAAGGGGCTAGGATAACTCACTTGCGGTCAGAGAGTACATATAAAGAGGCTAGGGTAACTCACTTACGATCAGGGAGTGCTTATAAGGGACTAGGGTAACTCACTTGGGGTCTGGGAGTTCATATAAAGCGACTAGGATAACTCACTTGCGGTCAGAGAGTACATACAAATGGGCTAGGGTAACTCACTTGCGGTCAGAGAGTATATATAAAGGGGCTAGGATAACTCACTTGGGGTCAGGGACTACTTATGAAGGTGATAAGAGTAAATCAGTTGGGGTCAGGGAGTACCTTTAAAGGAGCTAGGGTAACGCACTTTGGGTCAAGGTGTACTTATATGGGACTAGGGTAACTAACTTGGTTTCTGTGAGTACTTATATGGGACCAGGGTAACTCACTTGGGGCCAGGGTGTACTTATTTAGGGGTTAGGGAAACTCACTTGGGGTCAGGGAGTACTCATAAGGGACTAGGGTAGACTCACTTGGTGTCTGGGAGTATATATAAAGGGGCTAGGATAACTCACTAGGGGTCAGGGAGTACTTCTATGGGACTAGGCTAAACTCACTTGGGGTCAGGGAGTACTCCTATGGGACCAGGGTAACTCACTTGGGGCATGGGTGTACTTATTTAGGGGATAGGGAAAACTCACTTTGGGGTCAGGGAGTACTTATAAGGGACTAGGGTAACTCACTTGGTGTCTGGGATTACATACAAAGGGGCTAGGATAACTCACTTGGGGTCAGGGAGTACTTCTATGGGACTAGGGTAACTCACTTGGGGTCAGGTGGTACTTATATAGGGGCTAGGGTAACTCACTTGGGGTCAGGGAGTACTCCTATGGGACCAGGGGTAACTCACTTTGGGGCATGGGTGTACTTATTTAGGGGCTAGGGAAAACTCACTTGGGGTCAGCGAGTACTTATAAAGGTGATAAGGTAAATAAGTTGGGGTCAGGGAGTACCTTTAAAGGGGCTAGGGTAACGCACTTTGGGTCAAGGTGTACTTATATGGGACTAGGGTAACTCACTTGGTGTCTGGGGGTACATATAAAGGGGCTAGGATAACTCACTTGCGGTCAGAGAGTACATATAAAGGGGCTAGGATAACTCACTAGGGGTCAGGGAGTACTTCTATTGGCCTAGGCTAACTCACTTGGGGTCAGGGAGTACTTATAAGGGACTAGGGTAACTCACTTGGAGTCTGGGAGTACATATAAAGCGACTAGGATAACTTACTTGGGGTCAGGTCGTACTTATAAAGGGGCTATGGTAACTCACTTGGGGTCAGGGAGTACTTTATATGGGACTAGGGTAACTCACTTGGGGTCAGGGAGTACTTATAAAGGGGCTAGGGTAACTCACTTTGGGTCAAGGAGTACTTATATGGGACTAGGGTAACTCAATTGGTGTCTTTGAGTACTTATATGAGACCAGGGTAACTCACCTTGGGGGCCAGGGTGTACTTATTTAGGGGCTAGGGTAACTCACTTAGGGTCAGGGAGTACTTCTATCGTACTAGGGTAACTCACTTGGGGTCTGGGAATACTTATATGGGACTAGAGTAACTCACTTGGGGTCAGGGAGTACTTATAGAGGGGCTAGGGTAACTCACTTTTGGTCAAGGAGTACTTATATGGGACTAGGGTATCTCACTTGGTGTCTTTGAGTACTTATATGGGACCAGGGTAACTCACTTGGAGACAGGGTGTACTTATTTAGGGGCTAGGGAAACTCACTTGGGGTCAGCGAGTACTTATAAGGGACTAGGGTAACTCACTTGGTGTCTGGGAGTACATATATAAAGGGCTAGGATAAACTCACTTGCGGTCAGAGAGTACATATAAAAGGGGCTAGGATAACTCACTAGGGGTCAGGGGGTACTTCTATGGGACTAGGCTAACTCACTTGGGGTCAGGGAGTACTCCTATGGGACCAGGGTAACTCACTTGGGGGCATGGGTGTACTCTATTTAGGGGCTAGGGAACTCACTTGGGGTCAGGGAGTATTTTATAAGGGACTAGGGTAACTCACTTGGGGTCTGGGAGTACATATAAAGGGGCTAGGATAACTCACTCGCGGTCAGAGAGGTACATATAAAGGGGCTAGGATAACTCACTTGGGGTCAGGGAGTACTTCTATGGGACTAGGGTAACTCACTTGGGGCAGGTGGTACTTATATAGGGGCTAAGTTAACTCACTTGGGGTCAGGGAGTACTTATATGGGACTAGGGTAACCTCACTTGGGGTCAGGGTGTATTTATATGGGACTAGGGTAACTCACTTGGGGTCAGGGAGTACTTATAAAGGGCCTAGGGTAACTCACTTTGGGTCAAGGAGTACTTATAAAGGTGATAAGGTAAATCAGTTGGGGTCAGGGAGTACCTTTAAGAGGGGCTAGGGTAACGCACTTTTGGGTCAAGGAGTACTTATATGGGACTAGGGTAAATAAACTAAGTTTCTGTGAGTACTTATATGGGACTAGGGTAACTTCACTTTTGGTCAAGGAGTACTTATATGGGACTAGGGTATCTCACTTTGGTGTCTTTGAGTACTTATTATGGGACCAGGGTAACTCACTTGGGGCCAGGGGTGTACTTATTTAGGGGCAAGGGTAACTCACTTGGGGTCAGGGAGTAACTTATAAGGGACTAGGGTAACTCATTTGGTGTCTGGGGAGTACATATAAAGGGGCTAGGATAACTCACTTGCGGTCAGAGAGTACATATAAAAGAGGCTAGGGTAAACTCACGTACGATCAGGGAGTGCTTATAAGGGACTAGGGTAACTCACTTGGGGTCTGGGAGTTTCATATAAAGCGACTAGGATAACTCACTTGCGGTCAGAGAGTACATACAAATGGGCTAGGGTAAACTCACTTGCGGTCAGAGAGTATATATAAAGGGGCTAGGAATAACTCACTTGGGGTCAGGGAGTACTTATAAAGGTGATAAGGTAAATCAGTTGGGGTCAGGGAGTACATTTAAAGGAGCTAGTGTAACGCACTTTGGGTCAAGGTGTACTTATATGGGACTAGGGTAACTAACTTGGTTTCTGTGAGTACTTATATGGGACCCAGGGGAACTCACTTGGGGCCAGGGTGTACTTATTTAGGGGCTAGGGAAACTCACTTGGGGTCAGGGAGTACTCATAAGGGGACTAGGGTAACTCACTTTGGTGTCTGGGAGTACATATAAAGGGGCTAGGATATAACTCACTAGGGGTCAGGGAGTACTTCTATGGGACTAGGCTAACTCACTTGGGGTCAGGGAGTACTCCTATGGGACCAGGGTAACTCTACGTTGGGGCATGGGTGTACTTACTTTAGGGGATAGGGGAAACTCATTTGGGGTCAGGGAGTACTTATAAGGGACTAGGGTAACTCACTTGGTGTCTGGGATTACATACAAAGGGGCTAGGATAACTCACTCGCGGTGAGAGAGTACATATAAAGGGGCTAGGATAAACTCACTTGGGGTCAGGGAGTACTTCTATGGGACTAGGGTAACTCACTTGGGGTCAGGTGGTACTTATATAGGGGCTGGGGGTAACTCACTTGGGGTCAGGGAGTACTTATATGGGACTTAGGCTAACTCAATTGGTGTCTGGGAGTACTTATAAGGGACTAGGGTAACTCACTTGGTGTCTGGGATTACATATAAAGGGGCTAGGATAACTCACTCGCAGTGAGAGAGTACATACAAAGGGGCTAGGATAACTCACTTGCGGTCAAGAGAGTACATATATAAAGGTGCCAGGATAACCCACTTGGGGTCAGGGAGTACTTATAAAGGGTTATATGGTAAACTCACTTGGGGTCAGCGAGCACTTATATGGGACTAGGCTAACTCACTTGGTGTCTGGGAGTACTTATAAGGGACTAGGGTAACTCACTTGGTGTCTGGGATTACATACAAAGGGGCTAGGATAACTCACTCGCGGTGAGAGAGTACATACAAAGGGGCTAGGATAACTCACTTGCGGTCAGAGAGTACATATAAAGGGGCTAGGATAACTCACTTGGGGTCAGGGAGTACTTCTATGGGACTAGTCTAACTCACTTGTGGTCAGGGAGTACTTCTATGGGACTAGGGTAACTCACTAGGGGCCAGGTGGTACTTTATATAGGGGGCTAGGGGTAACTCACTTGGGGTCAGAGAGTACTTATATGGGACTAGGCTAACTCACTTGGTGTCTGGGAGTACTTATATGGGACCAGGGTAACTCACTTGGGGCCAGGGGTGTACTTATAAAGGGCTAGGGTAACTCACTTGCGGTCAGAGAGTACATATAAAGGGGCTAGGATAACTCACTTGGTGTCAGGTAGTACTTATAAAGGGGCTATGGTAAACTCACTTGGGGTCATGGAGTACTTATATGGGCTCTAGGGTAACTCACTTGGGGTCAGGGTGTATTTAGATGGGACTAGGGTAACTCACATTGGGGTCAGGAGTACTTATAAGGGACTAGGGTAACTCACTTGGTGTCTGGGAGTACATATAAAGGGGCTAGGATAACTCACTTGCGGTCAGAGAGTACATATAAAGGGGGCTAGGATAACTCACTAGGGGACAGTTAGTACTTTCTATTGGACTAGGGCTAACTCACTTGGGGTCAGGGAGTACTCCTATGGGACCAGGGTAACTCACTTGGGGCATGGGTGTACTTATTTAGGGGCTAGGGAAACTCACTTGGGGTCAGCGAGTACTTATAAAGGTGATAAGGTAAATAAGTTGGGGGTCAGGGAGTACCTTTAAAGGGGCTAGGGTAGCGCACTTTGGGTCAAGGTGTACTTATATGGGACTAGGGTAACTCACTTGGTGTCTGGGAGTACATATAAAGGGGCTAGGATAAACTCACTTGCGGTCAGAGAGTACATATAAAGGGGGCTAGGATAACTCACTAGGGGTCAGGGAGTACTTCTATTGGCCTAGGCTAACTCACTTGGGGTCCAGGGAGTACTTATAAGGGACTAGGGTAACTCATTTGGAGTCTGGGAGTACATATAAAGCGACTAGGGATAACTTACTTGGGGTCAGGTAGTACTTATAAAGGGGCTATGGTAACTCACTTGGGGTCAGGGAGTACTTATATGGGACTAGGGTAACTCACTTAGGGTCAGGGTGTATTTATATGGACTAGGGTAACTCACTTGGGGTCAGGGAGTACTTATAAAGGGGCTAGGGTAACTCACTATGGGTCAAGGAGTACTTATATGGGACTAGGGTAACCTCAATTGGTGTCTTTGAGTACTTATATGAGACCAGGGTAACTCACTTGGGGCCAGGGTTGTACTCTATTTAGGGGCTAGGGTTAACTCACTTAGGGTCAGGGAGTACTTCTATCGTACTAGGGGTAAACTCACTTGGGGTCTGGGAATACTTATATGGGAACTAGGGTAAACTCACTTGGGGTCAGGAGAGTACTTATAGAGGGGCTAGGGTAACTCACTTTTGGTAAAGGAGTACATATATGGGACTAGGGTATCTCACTTGGTGTCTTTGAGTACTT
>NW_027117190.1:0-27784 GCF_024137725.1 Prorops nasuta | reverse complement strand
GGGCTACTTAGGGTGGTACTTAGGGGGGTCTTGGGGGGGTACTTAGGGGGGTACTTAGGGTTGGTACTTAGGGGGGTACTGAGGGGGGTACTTAGAGGGGTACTTAGGGGGGTCTTAGGGTGGTCTCAGGGGGGGTTTGATGGGTGTACTTAGGGGGGACCTGGGGGGTACTTAGGGGGTACTTAGGGGGTTCTTGGGGGGGTACTTAGGGGAGGCTTAGGGGGTCCTGGGGGGGGACTTGGGGGAGTTACTTAGGGGGGTACTTAGGTGGGTCTTTTGCGGGTTTTGGGGGGGGGGTACTTAGGGTGGCACTTAGGAGGGTCTTGGGGGGAATACTTTGGGGGGTACTTAAGGGGGTCTTGGGGGTTCTTAGGGGTGTACTTAGGGGGGTCTTGGGGGGAGGTACTTAGGGGGGGTACTTAGGGGTGTACTTAGGGGGTCTTGTGTGGTTACTTAGGGGGTCTTGGGGGGAGACTTGGTGGAGGTACTTAGGGGGGTACTTAGGGGGGTCTTGGGGGGGACTTGTGGGGGGTACTTAGGGGGGTACTTAGGTGGGTTTTTGGGGGGGTTTGGGGAGGGGGGGGTACTTAGGGTAGGTACTTAGGGGGGTCTTGGGGGGGTACTTAGGCGGGTACTTAGGGGGCTACTTAGGGTGGTACTTAGGGGGGTCTTGGGGGGGTACTTAGGGGGGTACTTAAGGGGGTCTTGGGGGGTTCTTATGGGTGTACTTAGGGGGGTACTTAGGGGGGTCTTGGGGGGAGGTACTTAGGGGGGTACTTAGGGGGGTACTTAGGGTTGGTACTTAGGGGGGTACTGAGGGGGGTACTTAGAGGGATACTTAGGGGGGTCTTGGGGGAGTACTTAGGGGGGTCTTGGGTGGGGTACTGAGGGGGGTACTTAAGGGGATCTTAGGGGGGTACTTAGGGTGATACTTAGGGGGGTCTTGGAGGGGGACTTGGGGAGGGTGTACTTAGGGGGGTACTTTAGGGGGTCTTGGGGGGGTACTTAGGGGGGTACTTAGGGGGATCTTGGGGGGGGACTTGGGGGGGTGGTACTTAGGGGGGTCTTGGGGGGGGTACTTAGGTGGGTACTTAGGGGGTTCTTGGGGGGGTACTTAGGGGAGGCTTAGGGGGTCCTGGGGGGGGACTTGGGGGAGTTACTTAGGGGGGTACTTAGGTGGGTCTTTTAGGGGGTTTGGGGGGGGGGTACTTAGGGTGGTACTTAGGAGGGTCTTGGGGGGAATACTTTGTGGGGTACTTAAGGGGGTCTTGGGGGTTCTTAGGGGTGTACTTAGGGGGGTCTAGGGGGGAGGTACTTAGGGGGATACTTAGGGGTGTACTTAGGGGGATCTTGTGTGGGTACTTAGGGGGTCTTGGGGGGGGACTTGGGGGAGGTACTTAGGGGGGTACTTAGGGTGGTACTTAGGTGGGGACTTGGGGGGGTACTTAGGGGGGTACTTAGGATGGTACTTAGGGGGGTACTTAGGGGGGTCTTGGGGGGTTCTTATGGGTGTACTTAGGGGGGTACTTAGGGGGGTACTTAGGGTTGGTACTTAGGGGGGTACTGAGGGGGGTACTTAGAGGGATACTTAGGGGGGTCTTGGGGGGGTACTTAGGGGGGTACTTAGGGGGGTCTTGGGTGGGGTACTGAGGGGGGTACTTAAGGGCATCTTAGGGGGGTAGTTAGGGTGATACTTAGGGGGGTCTTGGAGGGGGACTTGGGGAGGGGGTACTTAGGGGGGTACTTTAGGGGGTCTTGGGGGGTTACTTAGGGGGGTACTTAGGGGGGTCTTGGTGGGGTACTTAGAGGGGTACTTAGGGGGGTACTTAGAAGGGTACTTAGGGGGGTTTTGGGGGGGGACTTGTAGGGGGTACTTAGGGGGGGACTTAGGGGGGTCTTGTGGGGGGTTTGGGGGGGGTACTTAGGGGGTACTTAGGGGGGTCTTGGGGGGGGACTTGTGGGTGGTACTTAGAGGGGGACTTGGGGGGGGGTACTTAGTGGTTTACTTAGGGTGGTACTTAGAGGGGTCTTGGGGTGGTACGTAGGGGGGTACTGTGGGGGGTACTTAGAGGGGGGTTTGGGGGGTGTACTTAGGGGGTTCTTGGGGGGTATTTAGGAGGGTACTTAGGGGGGTCTTGGGGGGGGACTTGGGGGAGGTACTTAGGGGGGTACTTAGGTGGGTCTTTGGGGGGGTTTGGGGGGGGGTACTTAGGGTGGTACTTGGGGGGCTCTTGGGGGGGTACTTAGGGGGTTCTTGGGGGGGTACTTAGGGGGGTACTTAGGGGGGTCTTGGGGGGGTACTTAGGCGGGTACTTAGGGGGCTACTTAGGGTGGTACTTAGGGGGGTCTTGGGGGGGGTACTTAGGGGGGTACTTAAGGGGGTCTTGGGGGGTTCTTATGGGTGTACTTAGGGGGGTACTTAGGGGGGTCTTGGGGGGAGGTACTTAGGGGGGTACTTAGGGGGGTACTTAGGGTTGGTACTTAGGGGGGTACTGAGGGGGGTACTTAGAGGGATACTTAGGGGGGTCTTGGGGGAGTACTTAGGGGGGTCTTGGGTGGGGTACTGAGGGGGGTACTTAAGGGGATCTTAGGGGGGGTACTTAGGGTGATACTTAGGGGGGTCTTGGAGGGGGACTTGGGGAGGGTGTACTTAGGGGGGTACTTTAGGGGGTCTTGGGGGGGTACTTAGGGGGGTACTTAGGGGGATCTTGGGGGGGGACTTGGGGGGGTGGTACTTAGGGGGGTCTTGGGGGGGTACTTAGGTGGGTACTTAGGGGGTTCTTGGGGGGGTACTTAGGGGAGGCTTAGGGGGTCCTGGGGGGGGACTTGGGGGAGTTACTTAGGGGGGTACTTAGGTGGGTCTTTTAGGGGGTTTGGGGGGGGGGTACTTAGGGTGGTACTTAGGAGGGTCTTGGGGGAATACTTTGTGGGGTACTTAAGGGGGTCTTGGGGGTTCTTAGGGGTGTACTTAGGGGGGTCTAGGGGGGAGGTACTTAGGGGGATACTTAGGGGTGTACTTAGGGGGATCTTGTGTGGGTACTTAGGGGGGTACTTAGGGTGGTACTTAGGTGGGGACTTGGGGGGGGTACTTAGGGGGGTACTTAGGATGGTACTTAGGGGGGTACTTAGGGGGGTCTTGGGGGGTTCTTATGGGTGTACTTAGGGGGGTACTTAGGGGGGTACTTAGGGTTGGTACTTAGGGGGGTACTGAGGGGGGTACTTAGAGGGATACTTAGGGGGGTCTTGGGGGGGTACTTAGGGGGGTACTTAGGGGGGTCTTGGGTGGGGTACTGAGGGGGGTACTTAAGGGCATCTTAGGGGGGTAGTTAGGGTGATACTTAGGGGGGTCTTGGAGGGGGACTTGGGGAGGGGGTACTTAGGGGGGTACTTTAGGGGGTCTTGGGGGGTTACTTAGGGGGGTACTTAGGGGGGTCTTGGTGGGGTACTTAGAGGGGTACTTAGGGGGGTACTTAGAAGGGTACTTAGGGGGGTTTTGGGGGGGACTTGTAGGGGGTACTTAGGGGGGGACTTAGGGGGGTCTTGTGGGGGGTTTGGGGGGGGTACTTAGGGGGTACTTAGGGGGGTCTTGGGGGGGGACTTGTGGGTGGTACTTAGAGGGGGACTTGGGGGGGGGTACTTAGTGGTTTACTTAGGGTGGTACTTAGAGGGGTCTTGGGGTGGTACGTAGGGGGGTACTGTGGGGGGTACTTAGAGGGGGGTTTGGGGGGTGTACTTAGGGGGTTCTTGGGGGGTATTTAGGAGGGTACTTAGGGGGGTCTTGGGGGGGGACTTGGGGGAGGTACTTAGGGGGGTACTTAGGTGGGTCTTTGGGGGGGTTTGGGGGGGGGTACTTAGGGTGGTACTTGGGGGGCTCTTGGGGGGGTACTTAGGGGGTTCTTGGGGGGGTACTTAGGGGGGTACTTAGGGGGGTCTTGGGGGGAATACTTTGGGGGGTACTTAAGTGGGTCTTGGGGGTTCTTAGGGGTGTACTTAGGGGGGTACTTAGGGGGGTCTTGGGGGGAGGTACTTAGGGGGGTACTTAGGGGGGTACTTAGGGGTGTACTTAGGGGTGTACTTAGGGGGGTTTTTGTGTGGGTACTTAGGGGGGTCTTGGGGGGGGGACTTGGGGGGGTACTTAGGGGGGTACTTAAGGGACCTTGGGGGGGGTACTTAGGGGGGTACTTAAGGGGGTCTTGGTGGGGTACTTAGAGGGGTACTAGGGGGGTCTTGGGGGGGGACTTGTGAGGGGTACTTAGGGGGGGACTTGGGGGGGGGGGTACTTAGGGGTGTACTTAGGGGGGTACTTAGGGGGGTCTTGGGGGGGGACTTGTGGGGGGTACATAGGGGGGTACTTAGGGGGGTCTTGGGAGGGTACTTAGGGGGTTTAGGGGGGGGGGACTTGTAGGGAGTACTTAGGGGGGGACTTATGGGGGTCTTGGGGGGGGACTTGTGGGGTGTACTTAGGGGGTACTTAGGGGGGTCTTGGGGGGGGGACTTGGGGGAGGTACTTAGGGGGGTACTTAGGTGGGTCTTTGGGGGGGTTTGGGGGGGGCTACTTAGGGTAGGTACTTAGGGGGGTCTTGGGGGGGTACTTAGGCGGGTACTTAGGGGGCTACTTAGGGTGGTACTTAGGGGGGTCTTGGGGGGGTACTTAGGGGGGTACTTAAGGGGGTCTTGGGGGGAATACTTTGGGGGGTATTTAAGGGGGACTTGGGGGGTTCTTAGGGGTGTACTTAGGGGGGTACTTAGGGAGGTCTAGGGGGGAGGTACTTAGGGGGGTACTTAGGGGGGTACTTAGGGTTGGTACTTAGGGGGGTACTGAGGAGAGTACTTAGAGGGGTACTTAGGGGGGTCTTAGGGGGGCCTTAGGGGGGGGGTTTTGGTGGGTGTACTTAGGGGGGACCTGGGGGGTACTTAGGGGGGACCTGGGGGGTACTTAGGGGGTACTTAGGGGGTACTTAGGGGGTTCTTGGAGGGGGTACTTAGGAGGGGGCTTAGGGGGGTCCTGGGGGGGACTTAGGGGAGTTACTAAGGGGGGGTACTTAGGTGGGTCTTTTGGGGGGTTTGGGGGGGGGGTACTTAGGGGGGTACTTAGGGGGGTCTTGGGGGGAATACTTTGGGGGGTACTTAAGGGGGTCTTGGGGGTTCTTAGGGGTGTACTTAGGGGGGTCTTGGGGGGTGGTACTTAGGGGGGTACTTAGGGGTGTACTTAGGGGGTCTTGGGGGGAGGTACTTAGGGGGGTACTTAGGGGGGTCTTGGGAGGGGTACTGAGGGGGGTACTTAGGGGATCTTAGGGGGGTCTTGGGAGGGGTACTGAGGGGGGTACTTAAGGGGATCTTAGGGGGGTACTTAGGGTGATACTAAGGGGGACTTGGGGTGGGGGGTACTTTGGGGGGTCTTGGGGGGGTACTTAGGGGGGGTACTTAGGAGGATCTTGGGGGGGGACTTGGGATGGTTGTACTTAGGGGGTCTTGGGGGGGGTACTTAGGTGGGTACTTAGGGGGCTACTTAGGGGGGTCTTGGGGGGGTACTTAGGGGGGTCTTGGGGGGTCTTGGGGGGGGACTTATGGGGGGTACTTGGGGGGGACTTGAGGGGGTACTTAGGGGGTTCTTTGGGGTGGCTTGGGGGGGGGTGGCTTGGGGGGGTACTTAGGGGGTTACTTAGGGGGGTCTTGGGGGGGTCTTGGGGGGTACTTGTGGGGGGTACTTAGGGGGGTCTTGGGGGGGGACTTGTGAGGGGTACTTAGGGGGGTACTTAGGGGGGTACTTAGAAGGGTACTTAGGGGTGGACTTAGGGGGGTCTTGGGTGGAGGGGCTTGGGGGGGTCCCGGGGGGGTACTTAGAGGGGTGTTAGGGGGGTACTTAGGGGGGTCTTGGAGGGTGACTTTGGGTGGGGGGGGTACTTAGGAGGGTCTTGGGCGGGCTTGGGGGTGGGGTACTTAGGGGGGTACTTAGGGGGGTACTTAGTGGAGTATTTAGGGGGGTCTTAGGGGGGGGGCTTGAGGGGGTGTACTTATGGTGGTACTTAGGGGGTCTTGGGGGGCTACTTAGGGGGGTCTTGGGGGGGGGACTTGTGGGGTGTACTTAGGGGGGGACTTGGGTGGGGGTACTTAGGGGTGTACTTAGGGGGGTCTTGGGGGGGGGGGACTTGTGGGGGTACTTTGGGGGGTACTGAGGGGGGTACTTAGAGGGATACTTAGGGGGGTCTTGGGGGAGTACTTAGGGGGGTACTTAGGGGGGTCTTGGGTGGGGTACTGAGGGGGGTACTTAAGGGATCTTAGGGGGGTACTTAGGGTGATACTTAGGGGGGTCTTGGAGGGGGACTTGGGGAGGGGTACTTAGGGGGGTACTTTAGGGGGTCTTGGGGGGGTACTTAGGGGGGTACTTAGGGGGATCTTGGGGGGGGACTTGGGGGGGGTGGTACTTAGGGGGGTCTTGGGGGGGTACTTAGGTGGGTACTTAGGGGGTTCTTGGGGGGGTAATTAGGGGAGGCTTAGGGGGTCCTGGGGGGGACTTGGGGGAGTTACTTAGGGGGGTACTTAGGTGGGTCTTTTAGGGGGTTTGGGGGGGGGTACTTAGGGTGGTACTTAGGAGGGTCTTGGGGGGAATACTTTGTGGGGTACTTAAGGGGGTCTTGGGGGTTCTTAGGGGTGTACTTAGGGGGGTCTAGGGGGGAGGTACTTAGGGGGATACTTAGGGGGGTCTTGGGGGGTTCTTATGGGTGTACTTAGGGGGGTACTTAGGGGGGTACTTAGTGTTGGTACTTAGGGGGGTACTGAGGGGGGTACTTAGAGGGATACTTAGGGGGGTCTTGGGGGGGTACTTAGGGGGGTACTTAGGGGGGTCTTGGGTGGGGTACTGAGGGGGGTACTTAAGGGCATCTTAGGGGGGTAGTTAGGGTGATACTTAGGGGGGTCTTGGAGGGGGACTTGGGGAGGGGGTACTTAGGGGGGTACTTTAGGGGGTCTTGGGGGGTTACTTAGGGGGGTACTTAGGGGGGTCTTGGTGGGGTACTTAGAGGGGTACTTAGGGGGGTACTTAGAAGGGTACTTAGGGGGGTTTTGGGGGGGGACTTGTAGGGGGTACTTAGGGGGGGACTTAGGGGGGTCTTGTGGGGGGTTTGGGGGGTTTGGGGGGGTACTTAGGGGGGGTACTTAGGGGGTCTTGGGGGGGGACTTGTGGGTGGTACTTAGAGGGGGACTTGGGGGGGGGGTACTTAGTGGTTTACTTAGGGTGGTACTTAGAGGGGTCTTGGGGTGGTACTTAGGGGGGTACTGAGGGGGGTACTTAGAGGGGTTCTTAGGGGGGTCTTAGGGGGGGGGGTTTGGGGGGTGTACTTAGGGGGTTCTTAGGGGGTATTTAGGAGGGTACTTAGGGGGGTCTTGGGGGGGACTTGGGGGAGGTACTTAGGGGGGTACTTAAGTGGGTCTTTGGGGGGGTTTGGTGGGGGGGGTACTTAGGGTGGTACTTGGGGGGGTCTTGGGGGGGTACTTAGGGGGTTCTTGGGGGGGTACTTAGGGGGGTACTTAGGGGGGTCTTGGGGGGAATACTTTGGGGGGTACTGAAGTGGGTCTTGGGGGGTTCTTAGGGGTGTACTTAGGGGGGTACTTAGGGGGGTCTTGGGGGGAGGTACTTAGGGGGGTACTTAGGGGGGTACTTAGGGGTGTACTTAGGGGTGTACTTAGGGGGGTTTTGTGTGGGTACTTAGGGGGGTCTTGGGGGGGGGACTTGGGGGGGTACTTAGGGGGGTACTTAAGGGACCTTGGGGGGGGTACTTAGGGGGGTACTTAAGGGGGTCTTGGTGGGGTACTTAGAGGGGTACTTAGGGGGGTCTTGGGGGGGGATTTGTGAGGGGTACTTAGGGGGGACTTGGAGGGGGTTACTTAGGGGTGTACTTAGGGGGGTACTTAGGTGGGTCTTTAGGGGGGCTTGGGGGGGGGTGTACTTAGGGTGGTACTTAGGGGGTCTTGGGGGGTACTTAGGAGGGTACTTAGGTGGGTCTTTGGGGGGGTTTGGGGGGGGTACTTAGGGTGGTACTTAGGGGGGTCTTGGGGGGTACTTAGGGGGGAACTTAGGGGGGTCTTGGGGGGGGCTTGGGCGGGGGGGGTACTTAGGGGGGTTTTTGGGGTGGTACTTAGAGGGGTCTTGGGGTGGTACTTAGGGGGGTACTGAGGGGGGTACTTAGAGGGGTTCTTAGGGGGGTCATAGGGGGGTATTAGGGGGGGGTTTGGTGGGTGTACTTAGGTGGGACCTGGGGGGTACTTAGGGGGTACTTAGGGGGTTCTTGGGGGGTACTTAGGAGGGTACTTAGGGGGGTCTTGGGGTGGGACTTGGGGGAGGTACTTAGGGGGGTACTTAGGTGGGTCTTTGGGGGGGTTTGGGGGGGGTACTTAGGGTGGTACTTACGGGGGTCTTGGGGGGGTACTTGGGGGAGGTACTTAGGGGGGTACTTAGGTGGGTCTTGGGGGGAATACTTTGGGGGGTACTTAAGGGGGTCTTGGGGGGAGGTACTTAGGGGGGTACTTAAGGGTGTACTTAGGGGGGTCTTGTGTGGGTACTTAGGGGGGTCTTGGGGGGGGACTTGGGGGGGGTACTTAGGGGGGTACTTAAGGGGGTCTTGGTGGGGTACTTAGAGGGGTACTTAGGGGGGTCTTGGGGGGGGGACTTGTGAGGGGTACTTAGGGGGGGACTTGGAGGGGATTTCTTAGGGGTGTACTTAGGGTGGTACTTAGGGGGGTCTTGGGGGGGGACTTGTGGTGGGTACATAGGGGGGTACTTAGGGGGGTCTTGGGAGGGTACTTAGGGGGTTTAAGGGGGGGAGTTGTAGGGAGTACTTAGGGGGGGACTTATGGGGGTCTTGGTGGGGTACTTAGAAGGGTACTTAGGGGGGTCTTGGTGGGGTCTTGGGGGGTACTTGTGGGGGGGTACTTAGGGGGGTCTTGGGGGGGGACTTGTGGGGGGTACTTAGGGGGGTACTTAGGGGGGTACTTAGAAGGGTACTTAGGGGTGGACTTAGGGGGGTCTTGGGTGGAGGGGCTTGGGGGGGTCCCGGGGGGGTACTTAGAGGGGTGTTAGGGGGGTACTTAGGGGGGTCTTGGAGGGTGACTTTGGGTGGGGGGGGTACTTAGGAGGGTCTTGGGCGGGCTTGGGGTTGGGGTACTTAGGGGGGTACTTAGGGGGGTACTTAGTGGAGTATTTAGGGGGGTCTTAGGGGGGGGGCTTGAGGGGGTGTACTTATGGTGGTACTTAGGGGGGTCTTGGGGGGCTACTTAGGGGGGTCTTGGGGGGGGGACTTGTGGGGTGTACTTAGGGGGGGACTTGGGTGGGGGTACTTAGGGGTGTACTTAGGGGGGTCTTGGGGGGGGGGGACTTGTGGGGGTACTTAGGGGGGTACTGAGGGGGGTACTTAGAGGGATACTTAGGGGGGTCTTGGGGGAGTACTTAGGGGGGTACTTAGGGGGGTCTTGGGTGGGGTACTGAGGGGGGTACTTAAGGGGATCTTAGGGGGTACTTAGGGTGATACTTAGGGGGGTCTTGGAGGGGGACTTGGGGAAAGGGTACTTAGGGGGGTACTTTAGGGGGTCTTGGGGGGGTACTTAGGGGGGTACTTAGGGGGATCTTGGGGGGGGACTTGGGGGGGTGGTACTTAGGGGGGTCTTGGGGGGGTACTTAGGTGGGTACTTAGGGGGTTCTTGGGGGGGTACTTAGGGGAGGCTTAGGGGGTCCTGGGGGGGACTTGGGGGAGTTACTTAGGGGGGTACTTAGGTGGGTCTTTTAGGGGGTTTGGGGGGGGGGGTACTTAGGGTGGTACTTAGGAGGGTCTTGGGGGGAATACTTTGTGGGGTACTTAAGGGGGTATTGGGGGTTCTTAGGGGTGTACTTAGGGGGGTCTAGGGGGGAGGTACTTAGGGGGATACTTAGGGGTGTACTTAGGGGGATCTTGTGTGGGTACTTAGGGGGTCTTGGGGGGGGACTTGGGGGAGGTACTTAGGGGGGTACTTAGGGTGGTACTTAGGTGGGGACTTGGGGGGGGTACTTAGGGGGGTACTTAGGATGGTACTTAGGGGGGTACTTAGGGGGGTCTTGGGGGGTTCTTATGGGTGTACTTAGGGGGGTACTTAGGGGGGTACTGAGGGGGGTACTTAGAGGGATACTTAGGGGGGTCTTGGGGGGGTACTTAGGGGGGTACTTAGGGGGGTCTTGGGTGGGGTACTGAGGGGGGTACTTAAGGGCATCTTAGGGGGGTAGTTAGGGTGATACTTAGGGGGGTCTTGGAGGGGGACTTGGGTGGGGGTACTTAGGGGGGTACTTTAGGGGGTCTTGGGGGGTTACTTAGGGGGGGTACTTAGGGGGGTCTTGGTGGGGTACTTAGAGGGGTACTTAGGGGGGTACTTAGAAGGGTACTTAGGGGGGTTTTGGGGGGGTACTTAGGGGGGTACTAGGGGGGTCTTGGGGGGAATACTTTGGGGGGTACTTAAGTGGGTCTTGGGGGGTTCTTAGGGGTGTACTTAGGGGGGTACTTAGGGGGGTCTTGGGGGGAGGTACTTAGGGGGGTACTTAGGGGGGGTACTTAGGGGTGTACTTAGGGGTGTACTTAGGGGGGTTTTGTGTGGGTACTTAGGGGGGTCTTGGGGGGGGGGGGACTTGGGGGGGGTACTTAGGGGGGTACTTAAGGGACCTTGGGGGGGGTACTTAGGGGGGTACTTAAGGGGGTCTTGGTGGGGTACTTAGAGGGGTACTTAGGGGGGTCTTGGGGGGGGATTTGTGAGGGGTACTTAGGGGGGACTTGGAGGGGGTTACTTAGGGGTGTACTTAGGGGGGTACTTAGGTGGGTCTTTAGGGGGGCTTGGGGGGGGGGTGTACTTAGGGTGGTACTTAGGGGGGTCTTGGGGGGTACTTAGGAGGGTACTTAGGTGGGTCTTTGGGGGGGTTTGGGGGGGGTACTTAGGGTGGTACTTAGGGGGGTCTTGGGGGGTACTTAGGGGGGAACTTAGGGGGGTCTTGGGGGGGGGCTTGGGCGGGGGGGGTACTTAGGGGGGTTTTTGGGGTGGTACTTAGAGGGGTCTTGGGGTGGTACTTAGGGGGGTACTGAGGGGGGGTACTTAGAGGGGTTCTTAGGGGGGTCATAGGGGGGTATTAGGGGGGGGTTTGGTGGGTGTACTTAGGTGGGACCTGGGGGGTACTTAGGGGGTACTTAGGGGGTTCTTGGGGGGGTACTTAGGAGGGTACTTAGGGGGGTCTTGGGGGGGGACTTGGGGGAGGTACTTAGGGGGGTACTTAGGTGGGTCTTTGGGGGGGTTTGGGGGGGGTACTTAGGGTGGTACTTACGGGGGTCTTGGGGGGGTACTTGGGGGAGGTACTTAGGGGGGTACTTAGGTGGGTCTTGGGGGGAATACTTTGGGGGGTACTTAAGGGGGTCTTGGGGGTTCTTAGGGGTGTACTTAGGGGGGTCTTGGGGGGAGGTACTTAGGGGGGTACTTAGGGGTGTACTTAGGGGGGTCTTGTGTGGTTACTTAGGGGGTCTTGGGGGGAGACTTGGTGGAGGTACTTAGGGGGGTACTTAGGGTGGTACTTAGGGGGGTACTTAGGGGGGTCTTGGGTGGGGTACTGAGGGGGGTACTTAAGGGGTTCTTGGGGGGGTACTTAGGGGAGGCTTAGGGGGTCCTGGGGGGGGACTTGGGGGAGTTACTTAGGGGGGTACTTAGGTGGGTCTTTTGGGGGTTTTGGGGGGGGGGGGTACTTAGGGTGGCACTTAGGAGGGTCTTGGGGGGAATACTTTGGGGGGTACTTAAGGGGGTCTTGGGGGTTCTTAGGGGTGTACTTAGGGGGGTCTTGGGGGGAGGTACTTAGGGGGGTACTTAGGGGGGTACTTAGGGGTGTACTTAGGGGGGTCTTGTGTGGTTACTTAGGGGGTCTTGGGGGGAGACTTGGTGGAGGTACTTAGGGGGGTACTTAGGGTGGTACTTAGGGGGGTACTTAGGGGGGTCTTGGGTGGGGTACTGAGGGGGGTACTTAAGGGGATCTTAGGGGGGTACTTAGGGTGATACTTAGGGTGGTCTTGGAGGGGGACTTGGGGGGGGGGGGTACTTAGAGGGGTACTTTAGGGGGTCTTGGGGGGGTACCTTGGGGGGGTACTTAGGGGGATCTTGGGGGGGGACTTGGGGGGGGTGGTACTTAGGGGGGTCTTGGTGGGGAAATTAGGGGGGTCTTGGGGGGGGACTTGTGGGGGGTACTTATGGGGGGACTTGGGGGGGTTCTTAAGGGGTTCTTTGGGGGGGTCATGGGGGGGGGGTGGCTGGGGGGAGGTACTTAGGGGGTTCTTGGGGGGGGACTTGGGGGGGGGGGTACTTATTGGGGTACTTTGGGGGGTCTTGGGGGGGTACTTAGGGGGTACTTAGGGGGATCTTGGGGGGGGACTTGGGGGGGTGGTACTTAGGGGGGTCTTGGGGGGTACTTATGTGGGTACTTAGGGGGGTACTTAGGGGGGTCTTGTGGGGGGTATATTAGGGGGGTCTTGGGGGGGACTTGTGGGGGGTACTTAGGGGGGTACTTAGGTGGGTTTTTGGGGGGGTTTGGGGAGGGGGGGTACTTAGGGTAGGTACTTAGGGGGGTCTTGGGGGGGTACTTAGGCGGGTACTTAGGGGGCTACTTAGGGTGGTACTTAGGGGGGTCTTGGGGGGGTACTTAGGGGGGTACTTAAGGGGGTCTTGGGGGGTTCTTATGGGTGTACTTAGGGGGGTACTTAGGGGGGTCTTGGGGGGAGGTACTTAGGGGGGGTACTTAGGGGGGTACTTAGGGTTGGTACTTAGGGGGGTACTGAGGGGGGTACTTAGAGGGATACTTAGGGGGGTCTTGGGGGAGTACTTAGGGGGGGTACTTAGGGGGGTCTTGGGTGGGGTACTGAGGGGGGTACTTAAGGGGATCTTAGGGGGGTACTTAGGGTGATACTTAGGGGGGTCTTGGAGGGGGACTTGGGGAGGGGGTACTTAGGGGGGTACTTTAGGGGGTCTTGGGGGGGTACTTAGGGGGGTACTTAGGGGGATCTTGGGGGGGGACTTGGGGGGGTGGTACTTAGGGGGGTCTTGGGGGGGTACTTAGGTGGGTACTTAGGGGGTTCTTGGGGGGGTACTTAGGGGAGGCTTAGGGGGTCCTGGGGGGGACTTGGGGGAGTTACTTAGGGGGGTACTTAGGTGGGTCTTTTAGGGGGTTTGGGGGGGGGTACTTAGGGTGGTACTTAGGAGGGTCTTGGGGGGAATACTTTGTGGGGTACTTAAGGGGGTCTTGGGGGTTCTTAGGGGTGTACTTAGGGGGGTCTAGGGGGGAGGTACTTAGGGGGATACTTAGGGGTGTACTTAGGGGGATCTTGTGTGGGTACTTAGGGGGTCTTGGGGGGGGACTTGGGGGAGGTACTTAGGGGGGTACTTAGGGTGGTACTTAGGTGGGGACTTGGGGGGGGTACTTAGGGGGGTACTTAGGATGGTACTTAGGGGGGGTACTTAGGGGGGTCTTGGGGGGTTCTTATGGGTGTACTTAGGGGGGTACTTTAGGGGGTCTTGGGGGGTTACTTAGGGGGGTACTTAGGGGGGTCTTGGTGGGGTACTTAGAGGGGTACTTAGGGGGGTACTTAGAAGGGTACTTAGGGGGGTTTTGGGGGGGGACTTGTAGGGGGTACTTAGGGGGGGACTTAGGGGGGTCTCGTGGGGGGTTTGGGGGGGTACTTAGGGGGGGTACTTAGGGGGGTCTTGGGGGGGGACTTGTGGGTGGTACTTAGAGGGGGACTTGGGGGGGGGGGTACTTAGTGGTTTACTTAGGGTGGTACTTAGAGGGGTCTTGGGGTGGTACTTAGGGGGGTACTGTGGGGGGTACTTAGAGGGGGGTTTGGGGGGTGTACTTAAGGGGTTCTTGGGGGGTATTTAGGAGGGTACTTAGGGGGGTCTTGGGGGGGGACTTGGGGGAGGTACTTAGGGGGGTACTTAGGTGGGTCTTTGGGGGGGTTTGGGGGGGGGGGGTACTTAGGGTGGTACTTGGGGGGCTCTTGGGGGGGTACTTAGGGGGTTCTTGGGGGGGTACTTAGGGGGGGTACTTAGGGGGGTCTTGGGGGGAATACTTTGGGGGGTACTTAAGTGGGTCTTGGGGGGTTCTTAGGGGTGTACTTAGGGGGGTACTTAGGGGGGTCTTGGGGGGAGGTACTTAGGGGGGTACTTAGGGGGGTACTTAGGGGTGTACTTAGGGGTGTACTTAGGGGGGTTTTGTGTGGGTACGTAGGGGGGTCTTGGGGGGGGGACTTGGGGGGGTACTTAGGGGGGTACTTAAGGGACCTTGGGGGGGGGTACTTAGGGGGGTACTTAAGGGGGTCTTGGTGGGGTACTTAGAGGGGTACTAGGGGGGTCTTGGGGGGGGACTTGTGAGGGGTACTTAGGGGGGGACTTGGGGGGGGGGGTACTTAGGGGTGTACTTAGGGGGGTACTTAGGGGGGTCTTGGGGGGGGACTTGTGGGGGGTACATAGGGGGGTACTTAGGGGGGTCTTGGGAGGGTACTTAGGGGGTTTAGGGGGGGGGGACTTGTAGTGAGTACTTAGGGGGGGACTTATGGGGGTCTTGGGGGGGGACTTGTGGGGTGTACTTAGGGGGGTACTTAGGGTGGTCTTGGGGGGGGACTTGGGGGAGGTACTTAGGGGGGTACTTAGGTGGGTCTTTGGGGGGGTTTGGGGGGGGGCTACTTAGGGTAGGTACTTAGGGGGGTCTTGGGGGGTACTTAGGCGGGTACTTAGGGGGCTACTTAGGGTGGTACTTAGGGGGGTCTTGGGGGGGTACTTAGGGGGGTACTTAAGGGGGTCTTGTGGGGAATACTTTGGGGGGTATTTAAGGGGGACTTGGGGGGTTCTTAGGGGTGTACTTAGGGGGGTACTTAGGGGGGTCTAGGGGGGAGGTACTTAGGGGGGTACTTAGGGGGGTACTTAGGGTTGGTACTTAGGGGGGGTACTGAGGAGAGTACTTAGAGGGGTACTTAGGGGGGTCTTAGGGGGGCCTTAGGGGGGGGGTTTGCTGGGTGTACTTAGGGGGGACCGGGGGGGTACTTAGGGGGGACCTGGGGGGTACTTAGGGGGTACTTAGGGGGTTCTTGGAGGGGGTACTTAGGAGGGGGCTTAGGGGGGTCCTGGGGGGGACTTAGGGGAGTTACTAAGGGGGGTACTTAGGTGGGTCTTTTGGGGGGTTTGGGGGGGGGGTACTTAGGGGGGTACTTAGGGGGGTCTTGGGGGGAATACTTTGGGGGGTACTTAAGGGGGTCTTGGGGGTTCTTAGGGGTGTACTTAGGGGGGTCTTGGGGGGTGGTACTTAGGGGGGTACTTAGGGGTGTACTTAGGGGGGTCTTGGGGGGAGGTACTTAGGGGGGTACTTAGGGGGGTCTTGGGAGGGGTACTGAGGGGGGTACTTAAGGGGATCTTAGGGGGGTCTTGGGAGGGGTACTGAGGGGGGTACTTAAGGGGATCTTAGGGGGGTACTTAGGGTGATACTAAGGGGGTCTTGGAGGGGGACTTGGGGTGGGGGGTACTTTGGGGGGTCTTGGGGGGGTACTTAGGGGGGGTACTTAGGAGGATCTTGGGGGGGGACTTGGGATGGTTGTACTTAGGGGGTCTTGGGGGGGTACTTAGGTGGGTACTTAGGGGGCTACTTAGGGGGGTCTTGGGGGGGGTACTTAGGGGGGTCTTGGGGGGTCTTGGGGGGGGACTTATGGGGGGTACTTGGGGGGGACTTGAGGGGGGTACTTAGGGGGTTCTTTGGGGGTGGCTTGGGGGGGGGGGTACTTAGGGGGTTACTTAGGGGGGTCTTGGGGGGGTCTTGGGGGGTACTTGTGGGGGGTACTTAGGGGGGTCTTGGGGGGGGACTTGTGGGGGGTACTTAGGGGGGTACTTAGGGGGGTACTTAGAAGGGTACTTAGGGGTGGACTTAGGGGGGTCTTGGGTGGGGGGGCTTGGGGGGGTCCCGGGGGGGGTACTTAGAGGGGTGTTAGGGGGGGTACTTAGGGGGGTCTTGGAGGGTGACTTTGGGGGGGGGGGGGGGTACTTAGGAGGGTCTTGGGCGGGCTTGGGGGTGGGGGTACTTAGGGGGGTACTTAGGGGGGTACTTAGTGGAGTATTTAGGGGGGTCTTAGGGGGCGGGGCTTGAGGGGGTGTACTTATGGTGGTACTTAGGGGGGTCTTGGGGGGCTACTTAGGGGGGTCTTGGGGGGGGGACTTGTGGGGTGTACTTAGGGGGGGACTTGGGTGGGGGTACTTAGGGGTGTACTTATGGGGGTCTTGGGGGGGGGGACTTGTGGGGGGTACTTAGGGGGGTACTGAGGGGGGTACTTAGAGGGATACTTAGGGGGGTCTTGGGGGAGTACTTAGGGGGGTACTTAGGGGGGTCTTGGGTGGGGTACTGAGGGGGGTACTTAAGGGGATCTTAGGGGGGTACTTAGGGTGATACTTAGGGGGGTCTTGGAGGGGGACTTGGGGAGGGGGGTACTTAGGGGGGTACTTTAGGGGGTCTTGGGGGGGTACTTAGGGGGGTACTTAGGGGGATCTTGGGGGGGGACTTGGGGGGGTGGTACTTAGGGGGGTCTTGGGGGGGTACTTAGGTGGGTACTTAGGGGGTTCTTGGGGGGGTACTTAGGGGAGGCTTAGGGGGTCCTGGGGGGGACTTGGGGGAGTTACTTAGGGGGGTACTTAGGTGGGTCTTTTAGGGGGTTTGGGGGGGGGGGGTACTTAGGGTGGTACTTAGGAGGGTCTTGGGGGGAATACTTTGTGGGGTACTTAAGGGGGTCTTGGGGGTTCTTAGGGGTGTACTTAGGGGGGTCTAGGGGGGAGGTACTTAGGGGGATACTTAGGGGTGTACTTAGGGGGATCTTGTGTGGGTACTTAGGGGGGGTACTTAGGGGGGTCTTGGGTGGGGTACTGAGGGGGGTACTTAAGGGCATCTTAGGGGGGTAGTTAGGGTGATACTTAGGGGGGTCTTGGAGGGGGACTTGGGGAGGGGGTACTTAGGGGGGTACTTTAGGGGGTCTTGGGGGGTTACTTAGGGGGGTACTTAGGGGGGTCTTGGTGGGGTACTTAGAGGGGTACTTAGGGGGGTTTTGGGGGGGGACTTGTAGGTGGTACTTAGAGGGGGACTTGGGGGGGGGGGGGTACTTAGTGGTTTACTTAGGGTGGTACTTAGAGGGGTCTTGGGGTGGTACTTAGGGGGGGTACTGAGGGGGGTACTTAGAGGGGTTCTTAGGGGGGTCTTAGGGGGGGGGTTTGGGGGGTGTACTTAGGGGGTTCTTGGGGGGTATTTAGGAGGGTACTTAGGGGGGTCTTGGGGGGGGACTTGGGGGAGGTACTTAGGGGGGTACTTAAGTGGGTCTTTGGGGGGGTTTGGGGGGGGGGGGGTACTTAGGGTGGTACTTGGGGGGGTCTTGGGGGGGTACTTAGGGAGTTCTTGGGGGGGTACTTAGGGGGGTACTTAGGGGGGTCTTGGGGGGAATACTTTGGGGGGTACTTAAGTGGGTCTTGGGGGGTTCTTAGGGGTGTACTTAGGGGGGTACTTAGGGGGGTCTTGGGGGGAGGTACTTAGGGGGGTACTTAGGGGGGTACTTAGGGGTGTACTTAGGGGTGTACTTAGGGGGGTTTTGTGTGGGTACTTAGGGGGGTCTTGGGGGGGGGAATTGGGGGGGTACTTAGGGGGGTACTTAAGGGACCTTGGGGGGGGTACTTAGGGGGGTACTTAAGGGGGTCTTGGTGGGGTACTTAGAGGGGTACTAGGGGGGTCTTGGGGGGGGACTTGTGAGGGGTACTTAGGGGGGGACTTAGGGGGGGACTTGGGGGGGGGGTACTTAGGGGTGTACTTAGGGGGGTACTTAGGGGGGTCTTGGGGGGGGACTTGTGGGGGGTACATAGGGGGGTACTTAGGGGGGTCTTGGGAGGGTACTTAGGGGGTTTAGGGGGGGGGGGACTTGTAGGGAGTACTTAGGGGGGGACTTATGGGGGTCTTGGGGGGGGACTTGTGGGGTGTACTTAGGGGGTACTTAGGGGGGTCTTGGGGGGGGACTTGGGGGAGGTACTTAGGGGGGTACTTAGGTGGGTCTTTGGGGGGGTTTGGGGGGGGGCTACTTAGGGTAGGTACTTAGGGGGGTCTTGGGGGGGTACTTAGGCGGGTACTTAGGGGGCTACTTAGGGTGGTACTTAGGGGGGTCTTGGGGGGGGTACTTAGGGGGGTACTTAAGGGGGTCTTGGGGGGAATACTTTGGGGGGTATTTAAGGGGGACTTGGGGGGTTCTTAGGGGTGTACTTAGGGGGGTACTTAGGGGGGTCTAGGGGGGAGGTACTTAGGGGGGTACTGAGGAGAGTACTTAGAGGGGTACTTAGGGGGGTCTTAGGGGGGCCTTAGGGGGGGGGTTTGGTGGGTGTACTTAGGGGGGACCTGGGGGGTACTTAGGGGGGACCTGGGGGGTACTTAGGGGGTACTTAGAGGGTACTTAGGGGGTTCTTGGAGGGGGTACTTAGGAGGGGGCTTAGGGGGGTCCTGGGGGGGACTTAGGGGAGTTACTAAGGGGGGTACTTAGGTGGGTCTTTTGGGGGGTTTGGGGGGGGGGTACTTAGGGGGGTACTTAGGGGGGTCTTGGGAGGGGTACTGAGGGGGGTACTTAAGGGGATCTTAGGGGGGTCTTGGGAGGGGTACTGAGGGGGGTACTTAAGGGGATCTTAGGGGGGTACTTAGGGTGATACTAAGGGGGTCTTGGAGGGGGTACTTAGGAGGGGGCTTAGGGGGGTCCTGGGGGGGACTTAGGGGAGTTACTAAGGGGGGTACTTAGGTGGGTCTTGGGAGGGGTACTGAGGGGGGTACTTAAGGGGATCTTAGGGGGGTCTTGGGAGGGGTACTGAGGGGGGTACTTAAGGGGATCTTAGGGGGGTACTTAGGGTGATACTAAGGGGGTCTTGGAGGGGGTACTTAGGAGGGGGCTTAGGGGGGTCCTGGGGGGGACTTAGGGGAGTTACTAAGGGGGGTACTTAGGTGGGTCTTTTGGGGGGTTTGGGGGGGGGGTACTTAGGGGGGTACTTAGGGGGGTCTTGGGGGGAGGTACTTAGGGGGGGTACTTAGGGGGGTCTTGGGAGGGGTACTGAGGGGGGTACTTAAGGGGATCTTAGGGGGGTCTTGGGAGGGGTACTGAGGGGGGTACTTAAGGGGATCTTAGGGGGGTACTTAGGGTGATACTAAGGGGGTCTTGGAGGGGGACTTGGGGTGGGGGGTACTTTGGGGGGTCTTGGGGGGGTACTTAGGGGGGGTACTTAGGAGGATCTTGGGGGGGGACTTGGGATGGTTGTACTTAGGGGGTCTTGGGGGGGTACTTAGGTGGGTACTTAGGGGGCTACTTAGGGGGGTCTTGGGGGGGTACTTAGGGGGGTCTTGGGGGGTCTTGGGGGGGGACTTATGGGGGGTACTTGGGGGGGACTTGTGGGGGGTACTTAGGGGGGTACTTAGGGGGGTACTTAGAAGGGTACTTAGGGGTGGACTTAGGGGGGTCTTGGGTGGGGGGGCTTGGGGGGGTCCCGGGGGGGTACTTAGAGGGGTGTTAGGGGGGGTACTTAGGGGGGTCTTGGAGGGTGACTTTGGGGGGGGGGGGGTACTTAGGAGGGTCTTGGGCGGGCTTGGGGGTGGGGTACTTAGGGGGGTACTTAGGGGGGTACTTAGTGGAGTATTTAGGGGGGTCTTAGGGGGGGGGGCTTGAGGGGGTGTACTTATGGTGGTACTTAGGGGGGTCTTGGGGGGCTACTTAGGGGGGTCTTGGGGGGGGGACTTGTGGGGTGTACTTAGGGGGGGACTTGGGTGGGGGTACTTAGGGGTGTACTTAGGGGGGTCTTGGGGGGGGGGACTTGTGGGGGTACTTAGGGGGGTCTTGGGGGGGTACTTAGGGGTGTACTTAGGGGGGTACTTAGAGGGGTCTTGGGGTGGTACTTAGGGGGGTACTGAGGGGGGTACTTAGAGGGGTACTTAGGGGGGTCTTAGGGGGGTCATAGGGGGGGGTTTGGTGGGTGTACTTAGGGGGGACTTGGGGTGTACTTAGGGGGTACTTAGGGGGTACTTAGGGGGTTCTTGGGGGGTACTTAGGGGGGGCTTAGAGGGGTACTTAGGGGGGTCTTGGGGGGGGGGACTTGTGGGGGGTACTTAGGGGGGGACTTGGGGGGGGTACTTAGGTGTGTACTTAGGGGGGGAACTTAGGGTGGTACTTAGAGGGGTCTTGGGGTGGAACTTAGGGGTGTACTTAGGGGGGTCTGGGGGTGGGACTTGTGAGGGGTACTTAGGGGGGACTTGGGGGGGGGGGTACTTAGGGGTGTACTTAGGGGGGGAACTTAGGGTGGCACTTAGAGGGGTCTTGGGGTGGAACTTAGGGGTGTACTTAGGGGGGTCTGGGGGTGGGACTTGTGAGGGGTACTTAGGGGGGACTTGGGGGGTACTTAGGGGGGTACTTAGGGTGGTACTTAGAAGGGTACTTAGGGGTGGACTTAGGGGGGTCTTGGGTGGGGGGGCTTGGGGGGGTCCCGGGGGGGTACTTAGAGGGGTCTTAGGGGGGTACTTAGGGGGGTCTTGGAGGGTGACTTTGGGGGGGAAGGGTACTTAGGAGGGTCTTGGGGGGGCTTGGGGGTGGGGTACTTAGGGGGGTACTTAGGGGGGTACTTAGTGGAGTATTTATGGGGGTCTTAGGGGGGGGGGGCTTGAGGGGGTGTACTTATGGTGGTACTTAGGGGGGTCTTGGGGGGGTACTTAGGGGGGTCTTGGGGGGGGGACTTGTGGGGGGTACTTAGGGGGGGACTTGGGTGGGGGTACTTAGGGGTGTACTTAGGGGGGTCTTGGGGGGGGGGGGACTTGTGGGGGGTACTTAGGGGGGTCTTGGGGGGGTACTTAGGGGTGTACTTAGGGGGGTACTTAGAGGGGTCTTGGGGTGGTACTTAGAGGGGTACTGAGGGGGGTACTTAGGGGGGTCTTGGGGGGAGGTACTTAGGGGGGTACTTAGGGGGGTACTTAGGGTTGGTACTTAGAGGGGTACTGAGGGGAGTACTTAGAGGGGTACTTAGGGGGGTCTTAGGGGGGCCTTGGGGGGGGGGTTTGGTGGGTGTACTTAGGGGGGACCTGGGGGGTACTTAGGGGGGACCTGGGGGTACTTAGGGGGTACTTAGGGGGTACTTAGGGGGTTCTTGGAGGGGGTACTTAGGAGGGGGCTTAGGGGGGTCCTGGGGGGGACTTAGGGGAGTTACTAAGGGGTGTACTTAGGTGGGTCTTTTGGGGGGTTTGGGGGGGGGGGGGGTACTTAGGGGGGTCTTGGGGGGAATACTTTGGGGGGTACTTAAGGGGGTCTTGGGGGTTCTTAGGGGTGTACTTAGGGGGGTCTTGGGGGGTGGTACTTAGGGGGGTACTTAGGGGTGTACTTAGGGGGGTCTTGGGGGGAGGTACTTAGGGGGGGTACTTAGGGGTGTACTTAGGGGGGTCTTGTGTGGGTACTTAGGGGGGTACTTAGGGGTGTCTTGGGAGGGGTACTGAGGGGGGTACTTAAGGGGATCTTAGGGGGGTACTTAGGGTGATACTAAGGAGGTCTTGGAGGGGGACTTGGGGCGGGGGGGTACTTAGGGGGGTACTTTGGGGGGTCTTGGGGGGGTACTTAGGGGGGGTACTTAGGAGGATCTTGGGGGGGGACTTGGGATGGTTGTACTTAGGGTGTCTTGGGGGGGTACTTAGGTGGGTACTTAGGGGGCTACTTAGGGGGGTCTTGGGGGGGTACTTAGGGGGGGTCTTGGGGGGTCTTGGGGGGGGACTTGTGGGGGGTACTTAGGGGGGGACTTGAGGGGGGTACTTAGGGGGTTCTTTGGGGGTGGCTTGGGGGGGGGGGGTACTTAGGGGGTTACTTAGGGGGGTCTTGGGGGGGTCTTGGGTGGTACTTGTGTGGGTACTTAGGGGGGTCTTGGGGGGGGACTTGTGGGGGGTACTTAGGGGGGGAATTGGGGGGTACTTAGGGGGGTACTTAGGGGGGTACTTAGAAGGGTACTTAGGGGTGGACTTAGGGGGTCTTGGGTGGGGGGGCTTGGAAGGGTCACGGGGGGGTACTTAGAGGGGTCTTGGTGGGGTACTTAGGGGGGTACTTAGGGGGGTCTTGGGGGGGTACTTTGGGTGGTCTTGGGTGGGTACTTAGGGGTGTACTTAGTGGAGTATTTAGGGGGGTGTTAGGGGGGGGGCTTGAGGGGGTGTACTTATGTTGGTACTTAGGGGGGTCTTGGTGGGGGGGTTTGGTGGGTGTACTTAGGGGGGACCTGGGGGGTACTTAGGGGGGTACTTAGAAGGGTACTTAGGGGTGGACTTAGGGGTGTCTTGGGTGGGGGGGCTTGGGGGGGTCTCGGGGGGGGTACTTAGAGGGGTCTGGGGGTGGGACTTGTGAGGGGTACTTAGGGGGGGACTTAGGGGGTACTTAGGGGGGTACTTAGGGGGGTACTTAGAAGGGTACTTAGGGGTGGACTTAGGGGGGTCTTGGGTGGGGGGGCTTGGGGGGGTCCCGGTGGAGTACTTAGAGGGGTCTTGGTGGGGTACTTAGGGGGGTACTTAGGGGGGTCTTGGGGGGGTACTTAGGGTGGTCTTGGGTGGGTACTTAGGGGTGTACTTAGGGGGGTCTGGGGGTGGGACTTGTGAGGGGTACTTAGGGGGGACTTGGGGGGGGGGTACTTAGGGGTGTACTTAGGGGGGGAACTTAGGGTGGTACTTAGAGGGGTCTTGGGGTGGAACTTAGGGGTGTACTTAGGGGGGTCTGGGGGTGGGACTTGTGAGGGGTACTTAGGGGGGACTTGGGGGGTACTTAGGGGGGTACTTAAGGTGGTACTTAGAAGGGTACTTAGGGGTGGACTTAGGGGGGTCTTGGGTGGGGGGGCTTGGGGGGTTCCCGGGGGGGTACTTAGGGGGGTACTTAGGGGGGTACTTAGGGTTGGTACTTAGGGGGGTACTGAGGGGAGTACTTAGAGGGGTACTTAGGGGGGTCTTAGGTGGGCCTTAGGGGGGGGGTTTGGTGGGTGTACTTAGGGGGGACCTGGGGGGTACTTAGGGGGTACTTAGGGGGTACTTAGGGGGTACTTAGGGGGTTCTTGGAGGGGGTACTTAGGAGGGGCTTAGGGGGTCCTGGGGGGGACTTAGGGGAGTTACTAAGGGGGGTATTTAGGTGGGTCTTTTGGGGGTTTGGGGGGGGGGTACTTAGGGTGGTACTTAGGGGGGTCTTGGGGGGAATACTTTGGGGGGTACTTAAGGGGGTCTTGGGGGTTCTTAGGGGTGTACTTAGGGGGGTCTTGGGGGGTGGTACTTAGGGGGGGTACTTAGGGGTGTACTTAGGGGGGTCTTGTGTGGGTACTTAGGGGGGTACTTAGGGGGGTCTTGGGAGGGGTACTGAGGGGGGGTACTTAGGGGGGTCTTGGGAGGGGTACTGAGGGGGGTACTTAAGGGGATCTTAGGGGGGTACTTAGGGTGATACTAAGGGGGGTCTTGGAGGGGGACTTGGGGCGGGGGGTACTTAGGGGGGTACTTTGGGGGGTCTTGGGGGGGGTACTTAGGGGGAGTACTTAGGAGGATCTTGGGGGGGGACTTGGGATGGTTGTACTTAGGGTGTCTTGTGGGGGTACTTAGGTGGGTACTTAGGGGGCTACTTAGGGGGGTCTTGGGGGGGTACTTAGGGGGGTCTTGGGGGGTCTTGGGGGGGGACTTGTGGGGGGTACTTAGGGGGGGACTTGAGGGGGTAGTTAGGGGGTTCTTTGGGGGTGGCTTGGGGGGGGGGGGTGGCTTGGGGGGGGGGGGTACTTAGGGGGTTACTTAGTTGGGTCTTGGGGGGCTCTTGGGGGGTACTTGTGGGGGGTACTTAGGGGGGTCTAGGGGGGGGACTTGTGGGAGGTACTTAGGGGGGGAATTGGGGGGGTACTTATGGGGGTACTTAGGGGGGTACTTAGAAGGGTACTTAGGGGTGGACTTAGGGGGGTCTTGGGTGGGGGGCTTGGAAGGGTCCCGGGTGGGTACTTAGAGGGGTCTTGGTGGGGTACTTAGGGGGGTACTTAGGGGGGTACTTAGGGGGTCTTGGGGGGGTACTTTGGGTGGTCTTGGGTGGGTACTTAGGGGTGTACTTAGTGGAGTATTTAGGGGGGTCTTAGGGGGGGGGCTTGAGGGGGTGTACTTATGGTGGTACTTAGGGGGTTCTTGGGGGGTACTTAGGGGGGTCTTGGGGGGGGGGGTTTGGTGGGTGTACTTAGGGGGGACCTGGGGGGTACTTAGGGGGGTACTTAGAAGGGTACTTAGTGGTGGACTTAGGGGGGTCTTGGGTGGGGGGGCTTGGGGGGGTCCCGGGGGGGTACATAGAGGGGTCTGGGGGTGGGACTTGTGAGGGGTACTTAGGGGGGGACTTGGGGGTACTTAGGGGGGTACTTAGGGGGGTACTTAGGGGGGTACTTAGAAGGGTACTTAGGGGTGGACTTAGGGGGGTCTTGGGTGGGGGGTCTTGGTGGGGTACTTAGGGGGTACTTAGGGGGATCTTGGGGGGGGACTTGGGGGGGTGGTACTTAGGGGGGTCTTGGGGGGGTACTTAGGTGGGTACTTAGGGGGGTACTTAGGGGGGTCTTGTGGGGGGTACTTAGGGGGGTACTTAGGGGGGTCTTGGGGGGGACTTGTGGGGGGTACTTAGGGGGGGACTTGGGGGGTACTTAGGGGTGTACTTAGGGGGGGAACTTAGGGTGGTACTTAGAGGGGTCTTGGGTGGAACTTAGGGGTGTACTTAGGGGGTCTGGGGGTGGGACTTGTGAGGGGTACTTAGGGGGGTAATTAGGGGGGTACTTAGAAGGGTACTTAGGGGTGGACTTAGGGGGGTCTTGGGTGGGGGGGCTTGGGGGGGTCCCGGGTCCCGGGGGGGTACTTAGAGGGGTCTTAGGGGGGGTACTTAGGGGGGTCTTGGAGGGTGACTTTGGGGGGGGGTACTTAGGAGGGTCTTGGGGGGACTTGGGGGTGGGGTACTTAGGGGGGTACTTAGGGGGTTACTTAGTGGAGTATTTATGGGGGTCTTAGGGGGGAGGCTTGAGGGGGTGTACTTATGGTGGTACTTAGGGGGGTCTTGGGGGGGTACTTAGGGCGGTCTTGGGGGGGGGACTTGTGGGGGGTACTTAGGGGGGGACTTGGGTGGGGGGTACTTAGGGGTGTACTTAGGGGGGTCTTGGGGGGGGGGGGACTTGTGGGGGTACTTAGGGGGGTCTTGGGGGGGTACTTAGGGGTGTACTTAGGGGGGTACTTAGAGGGGTCTTGGGGTGGTACTTAGGGGGGTACTGAGGGGGGTACTTAGGGGGGTCTTGGGGGGAGGTACTTAGGGGGGTACTTAGGGGGGTACTTAGGGTTGGTACTTAGGGGGGTACTGAGGGGAGTACTTAGGGGGGCCTTAGGGGGGGGTGTTTGGTGGGTGTACTTAGGGGGGACCTGGGGGGTACTTAGGGGGGACCTGGGGGGTACTTAGGGGGTACTTAGGGGGTTCTTGGAGGGGGGTACTTAGGAGGGGGCTTAGGGGGGTCCTGGGGGGGACTTAGGGGAGTTACTAAGGGGGGTACTTAGGTGGGTCTTTTGGGGGGTTTGGGGGGGGGGGGTACTTAGGGTGGTACTTAGGGGGGTCTTGGGGGGAATACTTTGGGGGGTACTTAAGGGGGTCTTGGGGGTTCTTAGGGGTGTACTTAGGGGGGTCTTGGGGGGTGGTACTTAGGGGGGGTACTTAGGGGGGTCTTGGGGGGAGGTACTTAGGGGTGTACTTAGGGGATTCTTGTGTGGGTACTTAGGGGGGGTACTTAGGGGGGTCTTGGGAGGGGTACTGAGGGGGGTACTTTGGGGGGTCTTGGGGGGGTACTTAGGGGGGGTACTTAGGAGGATCTTGGGGGGGGACTTGGGATGGTTGTACTTAGGGTGTCTTGGGGGGGTACTTAGGTGGGTACTTAGGGGGCTACTTAGGGGGGTCTTGGGGGGGTACTTAGGGGGGTCTTGGGGGGTCTTGGGGGGGGACTTGTGGGGGGTACTTAGGGGGGGACTTGAGGGGGTACTTAGGGGGTTCTTTGGGGGTGGCTTGGGGGGGGGGGGGTACTTAGGGGGTTACTTAGGGGGGTCTTGGGGGGGTCTTGGGGGGTACTTGTGGGGGGTACTTAGGGGGGTCTTGGGGGGGGGACTTGTGGGGGGTACTTAGGGGGGGAATTGGGGGGTACTTAGGGGGGTACTTAGGGGGGTACTTAGAAGGGTACTTAGGGGTGGACTTAGGGGGGTCTTGGGTGGGGGGGCTTGGAAGGGTCACGGGGGGGTACTTAGAGGGGTCTTGGTGGGGTACTTAGGGGGGACCTTAGGGGGGTACTTAGGGGGGTCTTGGGGGGGTACTTTGGGTGGTCTTAGGGGTGTACTTAGTGGAGTATTTAGGGGGGTCTTAGGGGGGGGGCTTGAGGGGGTGTACTTATGTTGGTACTTAGGGGGGTCTTGGGGGGGGGGGTTTGGTGGGTGTACTTAGGGGGGACCTGGGGGGTACTTAGGGGGGTACTTAGAAGGGTACTTAGGGGTGGACTTAGGGGTGTCTTGGGTGGGGGGCTTGGGGGGGTCCCGGGGGGGTACTTAGAGGGGTCTGGGGGTGGGACTTGTGAGGGGTACTTAGGGGGGGACTTGGGTGGTACTTAGGGGGGTACTTAGAAGGGTACTTAGGGGTGGACTTAGGGGGGTCTTGGGTGGGGGGGCTTGGGGGGGGCCCGGGGGGGTACTTAGAGGGGTCTTGGTGGGGTACTTAGGGGGGTACTTAGGGGGGTCTTGGGGGGGGTACTTAGGGTGGTCTTGGGTGGGTACTTAGGGGTGTACTTAGGGGGGTCTGGGGGTGGGACTTGTGAGGGGTACTTAGGGGGGACTTGGAGGGGGTACTTAGGGGTGTACTTAGGGGGGGACTTGGGTGGGGGTACTTAGGGGTGTACTTAGGGGGGTCTTGGGGGGGGGGGGGACTTGTGTGGGTACTTAGGGGGGTCTTGGGGGGGTACTTAGGGGTGTACTTAGGGGGGTACTTAGAGGGGTCTTGGGGTGGTACTTAGGGGGGTACTGAGGGGGGTACTTAGAGGGGTACTTAGGGGGGTCTTAGGGGGGTCATAGGGGGGGGTTTGGTGGGTGTACTTAGGGGGGACCTGGGGTGTACTTAGGGGGTACTTAGGGGGTACTTAGAGGGTTCTTGGGGGGTACTTAGGGGGGGCTTAGAGGGGTACTTAGGGGGGTCTTGGGGGGGGGGAATTGGGGTAGGTACTTAGGTGGGTACTTAGGGGGGTCTTGGGAGGGGGGGGACTTGTGGGGGGTACTTAGGGGGGACTTGGGGGGGGTACTTAGGTGTGTACTTAGGGGGGGAACTTAGGGTGGTACTTAGAGGGGTCTTGGGATGGAACTTAGGGGTTGTACTTAGGGGGGTCGGGGGGTGGGACTTGTGAGGGGTACTTAGGGGGGACTTGGGGGGGGTACTTAGGGGTGTACTTAGGAGGGGAACTTAGGGTGGTACTTAGAGGGGTCTTGGGGTGGAACTTAGGGGTGTACTTAGGGGGGTCTGAGGGTGGGACTTGTGAGTGGTACTTAGGGGGGACTTGGGGGGTACTTAGGGGGGTACTTAGGGTGGTACTTAGAAGGGTACTTAGGGGTGGACTTAGTGGGGTCTTGGGTGGGGGGGCTTGGGGGGTGGTCCCGGGGGGGTACTTAGAGGGGTCTTAGGGGGGGTACTTAGGG
>NW_027117189.1:0-27831 GCF_024137725.1 Prorops nasuta | reverse complement strand
GTACTTAGGGGGGTCTTGGGGGGGGGGTACTTAGGGGGGGTACTTAGGGAGGTCTTGGGGTGGTACTTAGTGGAGTGCATAGGGGTGTCCTGGGGGGGGGAGGTACTTAGGTGGGTCTTGTGGGGTACTTAGGGGGGTACTAAGGGTAGGTACTTATGGGGGTCTTGGGGGGGTAATTAGGGGAGTACTTAGGGGGGTCTTGGGGGGGATACTAAGGGGGGTACTAAGGGGTGGTACTTAGGGGGGTCTTGGGGGGGAACTTAGGGGGGTTTTGGGATTAATTAGGGAAGTACTTAGGGGGGTCTTGGGGGGGTACTTAGGGTGGTACTTAGGGGGGGGTACTTAGGGGGGTACTTAAGGGGGTCTTGGGGGGGGGTACTTAGGGGGGTCTTGGGGGGGTAATTAGGGGAGTACTTAGCGGGGTCTTGGGTGGGGTACTTAGGGGGGATCTTTGGGTGGGGTGGTTAGGGGGGTCTTGGGGGGGGTTACTTAGGGGGTGTCTTGGGGGGGTACATAGGGGAGTACTTAGGGGGGTCTTGGGGGAGTCTTGGGGGGGGACTTGAGGGGGGCACTTAGGGGGGTACTTTGGGAGGTACTTAGGGGGGTCTTGGGGGGGTTCTTAGGGGAGTACCTTAGGGGGGTTTTGGGAGGGGGAGATACTTAGGTGGGTCTTGGGGGGGTACTTAGGGGGGTACTAAAGGGTGGTACTTAGGGGGGTCTTGGGGGGGTACTTAGGGGAGTACATAGGGGTGGTCTTGGAGGGGGGGGGTACTTAGGGGGGTCTTGGGGGGGGTACTTAGGGGGGTACTTAGAGGGGTCTTGGCTTGGTACTTACAGGGGTCTTTGGGTGGGGGGGGTAATTAAGGGGGTACTTAGGGGGGTCTTGGGTTTGGTACTTACAGGGGTCTGGGGGGGGGGGGGATTACTTAGGGTGGTAGTTAGGGGGGTCTTGGGGGGGTACTTTGGGGGGGTACTTAGGGGGGGTACTTAGTGGGGTACATAGGGGGGTACTTAGGGGGGGTACTTAGGGGGGGTACTTAGGGGGGTCTTGTGGGGGTACTTAGGGGGATTTTGGGGGGGTAATTAGGGGAGTACTTAGGGGCGTCTTGGGGGGGGGGGGGTACTTAAGGGGGTACTTAGGGGGGGGTACTTAGGGGGGGTACTTAAGGGGGTCTTCGGGGGGGTACTTAGTGGAGTACATAGGGGGGTCTTGGGGAGGGGGTATTTAGGGGGGTACTTAGAGGGGTCTTGGCTTGGTACTTACAGGGGTCTTGGGTGGGGGTGGTACTTAAGGGGGTACTTAGGGGGGTCTTGGGTTGGTACTTACTGGGGCCTGGGGGGGGGGATTACTTAGGGTGGTACTTAGGGGGGTACTTTGGGGGGTTATTTAGGGGGGTACATAGGGGGGTACTTAGGGGGGTCTTGGGGGGGTACATAGGGGGGTACTTAGGGGGGGTACTTAGGGGGTCTTGGGGGGGTACTTAGGGGGGTTTTGGGGTGGTAATTAGTGGAGTACTTAGGGGCGTCTTGGGGGGGGGGTACTTAAGGGGGTACTTAGGGGGGGTACTTAGGGTGGTACTTAAGGGGGTCTTCGGGGGGGTACTTAGTGGAGTACATAGGGGGGTCTTGGGGAGGGGGTATTTAGGGGGGTACTTAGAGGGGTCTTGGCTTGGTACTTACAGGGGTCTTGGGTGGGGGTGGTACTTAAGGGGGTACTTAGGGGGGTCTTGGGTTGGTACTTACTGGGGCCTGGGGGGGGGGGATTACTTAGGGTGGTACTTAGGGGGGTCTTGGGGGGGTACTTAGGGGGGTACTTAGGGGGGGTACTTAGGGGGGTACATAGGGGGGGTACTTAGGGGGGTCTTGGGGGGGTATATAGGGGGGTACTTATGGGCGGTATTTAGGGGGGTCTTGGGGGGGTTCTTAGGGGGGTTTTGGGGGGGTAATTAGGGGAGTACTTAGGGGCGTCTTGGGGGGGGTACTTAGGGGGGGTACTTATGTGGGGTACTTAGGGGGGTACTTAGGGGGGACTTTGGGGGGTACTTAGGGGGGTCTTTGGGGGGGGGGGTACTTAGTGGGGTCTAGGGGAGGTACTTAGGGGGGTACTTAGGGGGGTCTTGGGGGGGTACTTAGGGGAGTACTTAAGGGGGTCTTGGGGGGGTACTTAGGGGGGTACTTAGGGGGGACTTTGGGGGGGGGGGGTACTTAGATGGGTCTTAGGGGGTACTTAGGGCGGTACTTAGGGGGGGTTCTTAGTGCGGGTTCTTAGGGGGGGCTTGGGGGGGTACTTAGGGGGGTCTTGGGTTGGTACTTACAGGGGTCTTGGGGGGGGTACTTAAGGGGGTATTTAGGGGGGACTTGGCGGGGGTACTTAGGGGGACTTGGCGGGGTACTTAGGGGGACTTGGCGGGGTACTTAGGGGGGTCCTGGGGGGGCACTTAGGGGAGAACTTAGGTGGGTCTTGGGGGGGCCTTGGGGGGGACTTGGGGGGGGGGGACTTAGGGGGTTCTTGGGGGGGTAATTAGGGGAGTACTTAGGGGGGTCTTGGGGGGGTCTTGGGGGGGGGTGTACTTAGGGGGGTACTTAGGGGGGTCTTGGGGGGGGGGGGTACTTAGGGGGGTCTAGGGGGGGGGGGGGTACTTAGGGGGGTCTTGGGGGATTACATAGGGTGGTAATTAGGGGGGTACTAAGGGGAGGAACTTAGGGGGGTCTTGGGCGGGTACTTAGGGGAGAACTTAGGTGGGTCTTGGGGGGGGGGGTACTTAGGGGAGTTTTGGGGGGGTAATTAGTGGAGTACTTAGGGGGGTCTTGGTGGGGATACTTAGGGGGGTACTAAGGGGTGGTACTTAGGGGGGTCTTGGGGGGGAACTTAGGGGGGTTTTGGGGGTTAATTAGGGGAGTACTTAGGGGGGTCTTGGGGGGGTACTTAGGGTGGTACTTAGGGGGGGTACTTAGGGGGGGTACTTAAGGGGGTCTTGTGGGGGGTACTTAGGAGGGTCTTGGGGGGGTAATTAGGGGAGTACTTAGCGGGGTCTTGGGGGGGGGGGTACTTAGGGGGGATCTTTGGGGGGGGGGTTAGGGGGGTCTTGGGGGGGGGGGGTACTTAGGGGGTGTCTTGGGGGGGTACATAGGGGAGTACTTAGGGGGGTCTTGGGGGAGTCTTGGGTGGGGACTTGAGGGGGGCACTTAGGGGGGTACTTTGGGAGGTACTTAGGGGGGTCTTGGGGGGGTTCTTAGGGGAGTACTTAGGGGGGTTTTGGGAGGGGGAGGTACTTAGGTGGGTCTTGGGGGGGTACTTAGGGGGGTACTAAGGAGTGGTACTTAGGGGGGTCTTGGGGGGGTACTTAGGGGAGTACATAGGGTTGGTCTTGGAGGGGGGGGTACTTAGGGGGGTCTGGGGGGGGGGTACTTAGGGGGGTCTTGGGGGGGTACTTAGGGGGGTACTTAGAGGGGTCTTGGCTTGGTACTTACTGGGGTCTTTGGTGGGGGGGGGTAATTAAGGGGGTACTGAGGGGGGTCTTGGGTTTGGTACTTACAGGGGTCTGGGGGGGGGATTACTTAGGGTGGTACTTAGGGGGGTCTTGGGGGGGTACTTTGGGGGGTACTTAGGGGGTGTACTTAGTGGGGTACATAGGGGGGTACTTAGGGGGGGTACTTAGGGGGGTACTTAGGGGGGTCTTGTGGGGGTACTTAGGGGATTTTGGGGGGGTAATTAGGGGAGTACTTAGGGGGGTCTTGGGGGGGGGTACTTAAGGGGGATCTTGGGGGGGTGGTAGTTAGGGGGGTCTTGGGGGGGTGGGTACTTAGGGGGGTCTTAGGGGGGGGGGTACTTAGTGGGTATCTTGGGGGGGTACATAGGGGAGTACTTAGGGGGGTCTTGGGGGGAGTCTTGGGGGGGTACTTGAGGGGGGCACTTAGGGGGGTACTTTGGGGGGTACTTAGGGGGGTACTAAGGGGAGGTACTTAGGGGGGTCTTGGGCGGGTACTTAGGGGGGTCTTGGGGGGGTAATTAGGGGAGTATTTAGGGGGGTCTTGGTGGGGATACTTAGGGGGGTACTAAGGGGTGGTACTTAGGGGGGTCTTGGGGGGGAACTTAGGGGGGTTTTAGGGGTTAATTAGGGGAGTACTTAGGGGGGTCTTGGGGGGGTACTTAGGGTGGTACTTAGGGGGGGTACTTCGGGGGGTACTTAAGGGGGTCTTGGGGGGGGTACTTAGGGGGTCTTGGGGGGGTAATTAGGGGAGTACTTAGGGGGGTCTTGGGGGGGGGGGGGTACTTAGGGGGGATCTTGGGGGGGGGTAGTTAGGGGGGTCTTGGGGGGGTGGGTACTGGGGGGGGTCTTAGGGGGGGGGTCTTAGGGGGGGGGGGGGTACTTAGGGGGTATCTTGGGGGGGTACATAGGGGAGTACTTAGGGGGGTCTTGGGGGGAGTCTTGGGGGGGTACTTGAGGGGGGCACTTAGGGGGGTACTTAGGGGGGTACTTAGGGGGGTCTTGGGGGGGTACTTAGTGGAGTGCATAGTGGTATCATGGGGGGGGGGGAGGTACTTAGGTGGGTCTTGTGGGGTACTTAGGGGGGTACTAATGGTAGATACTTATGGGGGTCTTGGGGGGGGTACTTAGGGGGCCTTGGGGGGGGGGTAATTAGGGGAGTAGTTAGGGGGATCTTGGGGGGGGTACTTAGGGGGGATCTTGGGGGGGGGTAGTTTAGGGGGGTCTTGGGGGGATGGGTACTTAGGGGGGTCTTGGGGGGGGGTACTTAGGGGGTGTCTTGGGGGGGTACATAGGGGAGTACTTAGGGGGGTCTTGTGGGGAGTCTTGACGGGGGACTTGAGGGGGGCACTTAGGGGGGTACTTTGGGGGGTACTTAGGGGGGTCTTGGGGGTGTTCTTAGGGGAGTACTTAGGGGGGTTTTGGGAGGGGGAGGTACTTAGGTGGGTCTTGGGGGGGTACTTAGGGGAGTACATATGGGTGGTCTTGGGGGGGTGGGGTACTTAGGGTGGTCTGGGGGGGGGGTACTTAGAGGGGTCTTGGCTTGGTACTTACAGTGGTCTTGGGTGGGGGGGATAATTAAGAGGTGTACTTAGGGGGGTTTTGGGTTGGTACTTACAGGGGTCTGGGGGGGGGATTACTTAGGGTGGTACTTAGGGGGGTCTTGGGGGGGTACATAGGGGGGGTACTTAGGGGGTGTACTTAGGGGGGTACTTAGGGGGGTCTTGTGGGGGTACTTAGCGGGATTTTTGGGGGGTAATTAGGGGAGTAGTTTCGGGCGTCTTGGGGTGGGGTACTTAGGGGGGTACTTAGAGGGGTCTTGGCTTGGTACTTACAGGGGTCTTGGGTGGGGGTGGTACTTAAGGGGGTACTTAGGGGGGTCTTGGGTTGGTACTTACAGGGGTCTGGGGGGGGATTACTTAGGGTGGTACTTAGGGGGGTCTTGGGGGGGTACATAGGGGGGTACTTAGGGGGGTCTTGGGGGGGTACATAGGGGGGTACTTAGGGGGGTACATTGGTGGGTACTTAGGGGGGTCTTGGGGTGGTTCTTAGGGGAATTTTTAGGGGGGTTTTGGGAGGGGGAGCTACTTATGTGGGTCTTGGGGGGGTACTTAGGGGGGTACTAAGGAAAGGTACTTAGGGGGGTCTTGGGGGGTTACTTAGGGGAGTACATAGGGGTGGTCTTGGGGGGGGGGGTAGTTAAGGGGACTGGGGGGGGGTACTTAGGGGGGTCTTGAGGGGGGGGTACTTAGGGGGGTACTTAGAGGGGTCTTGACTTGGTACTTACAAGGGTCTTGGTTGGGGGGGGTAATTAAGGGGGTACTTAGGGGGGTCTTGGGTTGGTACTTACAGGGGTCTGGGGGGGGGGATTACTTAGGGTGGTACTTAGGGGGGTCTTGGGGGGGTACTTAGTGGGGTACATAGGTGGGTACTTAGGGGGGGTACTTAGGGGGGTACTTAGGGGGGTCTTGTGGGGGTACTTAGGGGGATTTTGGGGGGGTAATTAGGGGGAGTACTTAGGGGCGTCTTGGGGGGGGGTCCTTAGGGGGGTCTTGGGGGGGTACTTAGGGGGGTACTTAGGGGGTACTTAGAGGGGTCTTGGCTTGGTACTTACAGGGGTCTTGGGTGGGGGGGGTAATTAAGGGGGTACTTAGGATGGTCTTGGGTTGGTACTTACAGGGGTCTGGGGGGGGATTACTTAGGGTGGTACTTAGGGGGGTCTTGGGGGGGGTAATTAGGGGAGTACTTAGGGGCGTACTTAGGGGGGTCTTGGGGAGGTATTTAGGGGGGTTTTGGGGGGAGGTACTTAGGGGAGGGTACTTAGAGGGGTCTTGGCTTGGTACTTACAGGGGTCTTGGGTGGGGGTGGTACTTAAGGGGGTACTTAGGGGGGTCTTGGGTTGGTACTTACAGGGGTCTGGGGGGGGGGATTACTTAGGGTGGTACTTAGGGGGGTACTTTGGTGGTTACTTAGGGGGGATACATAGGGGGGTACTTAGGGGGGTCTTGGGGGGGTACATAGGGGGGTACTTAGGGGGGGTACTTAGGGGGGTCTTGGGGGGGTACTTAGGGGGGTTTTGGGGGTGGTAATTAGTGTAATACTTAGGGGCGTCTTGGGGGGGGGGTACTTAGGGGGGTACTTAGGGGGGGTACTTAGGGGGGTACTTAAGGGGGTCTTCGGGGGGTACTTAGTGGAGTACTTAGGGGCGTCTTGGGGGGGGGGGGGTACTTAGGGGGTTACTTATGTGGGGTACTTAGGGGGGTACTTAGGGGGGACTTTGGGGGGTACTTAGGGGGGTCTTTGGGGGGGGGGTTCTTAGTGGGGTCTAGGGGAGGTACTTAGGGGGGTACTTAGGGGGGTCTTGGGGGGGTACTTAGGGAAGTACTTAAGGGGGTCTTGGGGGGGTACTTAGGGGGGTACTTAGGGGGGACTTTGGGGGGGGGGTACTTAGGAGGGTCTTGGGGGGTACTTAGGGTGGTACTTAGGGGGGGTTCTTAGTGGTGGTTCTTAGGGGGGGTTCTTAGTGGTGGTTCTTAGGGGGGGCTTGGGGGGGTACTTAGGGGGGTCTTGGGTTGGTACTTACAGGGGTCTTGGGGGGGGGAGTACTTAGGGGGGTACTTAGGGGGGTCTTGGGGGGGGTACTTAGGGGAGTACATAGGGGTGGTCTTGGGGGGGGGGGGGTACTTAGGGGGGTCTTGGGGGGGGGTACTTAGGGGGGTCTTGTGTGGGGGTACTTAGGGGGGTACTTAGGAGGGGTACTTAGGGGGGGTACTTAGGGGAGTACTTAGGGGAGTCTTGGGGGGGTACTTAGTGGAGTGCATAGTGGTATCATGGGGGGGGGAGGTACTTAGGTGGGTCTTGTGGGGTACTTAGGGGGGGTACTAATGGTAGGTACTTAGGGGGGTCTTGGGGAGGTACTTAGGGGGGTCTTGGGGGGGTAATTAGGCGAGTACTTAGGGGGGTCTTGGTGGGGATACTTAGGGGGGTACTAAGGGGTGGTACCTAGGGGGGTCTTAGGGGGGAACTTAGGGGGGTTTTGGGGGTTAATTAGGGGAGTACTTAGGGGGGTCTTGGGGGGGGTACTTAGGGGGGTCTTGGGGGGGGTAATTAGGGGAGTACTTAGGGGGATCTTGGGGGGGGGTACTTAGGGGGGATCTTGGGGGGGGGGTAGTTTGGGGGGTCTTGGGGGATGGGTACTTAGGGGGGTCTTGGGGGGGGGGGTACTTAGGGGGTGTCTTGGGGGGGTACATAGGGGAGTAATTAGGGGGGTCTTGGGGGGAGTCTTGGGGGGGGGGGACTTGAGGGGGCACTTAGGGGGGTACTTTGGGGGGTACTTAGGGGGGTCTTGGGGGGGTTCTTAGGGGAGTACTTAGGGGGGTTTTGGGGGGGTACTTATGGGAGTACATAGGGGGGTCTTGGGGGGGTGGGGTACTTAGGGTGGTCTGGGAGGGGGGTACTTAGAGGGGTCTTGGCTTGGTACTTACAGGGGTCTTGGGTGGGGGGGATAGTTAAGAGGTGTACTTAGGGGGGTTTTGGGTTGGTACTTACAGGGGTCTGGGGGGGGGATTACTTAGGGTGGTACTTAGGGGGGTTTTGGGGGGGGTACTTAGGGGGGTCTTGGGGGGGTACATAGGGGGGGGTACTTAGGGGGTGTACTTAGGGGGGTACTTAGGGGGGTCTTGTGGGTGTACTTAGCGGGATTTTGTGGGGGTAATTAGGGGAGTAGTTTGGGGCGTCTTGGGGTGGGGTATTTAGGGGGGTCTTGGGGGGGGTACTTAGGGTGGTTTGGGGGGGGGGGGTACTTAGGGGGGTCTGGGTGGCGTACTTAGGGGGGTACTTAGGGGGGGTACTGGGGGGGGGGAACTTAGGGGGGTCTTCGGGGGGTACTTAGTGGAGTACATAGGGGGGTCTTGGGGGGGGGGGGGGTACTTAGGGGGGTACTTAGAGGGGTCTTGGCTTGGTACTTACAGGGGTCTTGGGGGGGGGATTACTTAGGGTGGTACTTAGGGGGGTCTTGGGGGGGTACATAGGGGGGTACTAAGGAAAGGTAGTTAGGGGGGTCTTGGGGGGTTACTTAGGGGAGTACATAGGGGTGGTCTTGGGGGGGGTGGTAGTTAGGGGGACTGGGGGGGTGGTACTTAGGGGGGTCTTGGGGGGGGTGGTGCTTAGGGGGGTACTTAGAGGGGTTTTGGCTTGGTACTTACAAGGGTCTTGGTTGGGGTGGTAATTAAGGGGGTACTTAGGGGGGTCTAGGGTTAGTACTTACAGGGGTCTGGGGGGGGGATTATTTAGGGTGGTACTTAGGGGGGTCTTGGGTGGGTACGTAGGGGGGTACTTAGGGGGGGTACTTAGTGGGGTACATAGGGGGGGTACTTAGGGGTTGGTACTTAGGGGGGTACTTAGGGGGGTCTTGTGGGGGTACTTAGGGGGATTTTGGGGGGGTAATTAGGGGAGTACTTAGGGGCGTCTTGGGGGGGGGGTACTTAGGGGGTCTTGGGGGGGTACTTAGGGGGGTACTTAGGGGGTACTTAGAGGGGTCTTGGCTTGGTACTTACAGGGGTCTTGGGTGGGGGGGGTAAATAAGGGGGTACTTAGGGGGGTCTTGGTTGGTACTTACAGGGGTCTGGGGGGGGGATTACTTAGGGTGGTACTTAGGGGGGTCTTGGGGGTGTACTTAGGGGGGTACTTAGGGGGGGTACTTAGTGGGTTACATAGGGGGGGTACTTAGGGGGGGTACTTAGGGGGGTACTTAGGGGGGTCTTGTGGGGGTACTTAGGGGGATTTTGGGGGGGTAATTAGGGGAGTACTTAGGGGCGTCTTGGGGGGGGGGGTACTTAGGGGGGTCTTGGGGGGGTACTTAGGGGGGTACTTAGGGGGTACTTAGAGGGGTCTTGGCTTGGTACTTACAGGGGTCTTGGGTGGGGGGGGGGGGGGTAATTAAGGGGGTACTTAGGGGTGTCTTGGGATGGTACTTACAGGGGTCTGGGGGGGGGATTACTTAGGGTGGTACTTAGGGGGGTCTTGGGGTCTTGGGGGGGTAATTAGGGGAGTACTTAGGGGCGTCTTGGGGGGGGGGTACTTAGGGGCGTACTTAGGGGGGTCTTGGGGAGGTATTTAGGGGGGTTTTGGGGGGAGGTACTTAGGGGGGTACTTAGAGGGGTCTTGGCTTGGTACTTACAGGGGTCTTGGGTGGGGGTGGTACTTAAGGGGGTACTTAGGGGGGTCTTGGATTGGTACTTACAGGGGTCTGGGGGGGGGATTACTTAGGGTGGTACTTAGGGGGGTACTTTGGTGGGTTACTTAGGGGGGTACATAGGGGGGTACTTAGGGGGGTCTTGGGGGGGTACATAGGGGGGTTTTGGGGTGGTAATTAGTGGAGTACTTAGGGGCGTCTTGGGGGGGGGGTACTTAGGGAGGTACTTAGGGGGGGTACTTAGGGGGGTACTTAAGGGGGTCTTCGGGGGGTACTTAGTGGAGTACATAGGGGGGTCTTGGGGGGGGGGGGGGTACTTAGGGGGGTACTTAGAGGGGTCTTGGCTTGGTACTTACAGGGGTCTTGGGTGGGGGTGGTACTTAAGGGGGTACTTAGTGGGGTCTTGGGTTGGTACTTACAGGGCCCTGGGGGGGGGGGGATTACTTAGGGTGGTACTTAGGGGGGTCTTGGGGGGGTATATAGGGGGGTACTTAGGGGGGGTATTTAGGGGGGTCTTGGGGGGGTTCTTAGGGGGGTTTTGGGGGGGTAATTAGGGGAGTACTTAGGGGCGTCTTGGGGGGGGGTACTTAGGGGGGTACTTATGTGGGGTACTTAGGGGGGGTACTTAGGGGGGGTTCTTAGTGGGGGTTCTTAGGGGGGGCTTGGGGGGGTACTTAGGGGGGTCTTGGGTTGGTACTTACAGGGGTCTTGGGGGGGGGGAGTACTTAGGGGGGTACTTAGGGGGGTCTTGGGGGGGGGGGTACTTAGGGGGGTCTTGTGTGGGGGTACTTAGGGGGTACTTAGGAGGGGTACTTAGGGGGGGGTACTTAGGGGGGTACTTAGGGGGGTCTTCGGGGGGTACTTAGTGGAGTACATAGGGGGGTCTTGGGGGGGGGGGGTACTTAGATGGGTACTTAGAGGGGTCTTGGCTTGGTACTTACAGGGGTCTTGGGTGGGGGTGGTACTTAAGGGGTACTTAGGGGGGTCTTGGGTTGGTACTTACAGGGGCTTGGGGGGGGGATTACTTAGGGTGGTACTTAGGGGGGTCTTGGGGGGTTACTTAGGGGGGTACTTAGGGTGGTACTTAGGGGGGGTACATAGGGGGGTACTTAGGGGGGTCTTGGGTGGGTACATAGGGGGGTACTTAGGGGGGGTACTTAGGGGGGTCTTGGGGGGGTACTTAGGGCGCTTTTGGGGGGGTAATTAGGGGAGTACTTAGGGGCGTCTTTGGGGGGGGGGTACTTAGGGGGGTACTTAGGGGGTCTGGGTGGCGTACTTAGGGGGGGTACTTAGGGGGGTCTGGGTGGCGTACTTAGGGGGGTACTTAGGGGGGGTACTTAGTGGAGTACATAGGGGGGTCTTGGGGGGGGGGGGTACTTAGGGGGGTCTTGGGGGGGTACTTAGGGGGGTATTTAGGGGGGTACTTAGAGGTGTCTTGGGTTGGTACTTACAGGGGTCTTGGGGGGGGGGGGTACTTAGGGGGGTACTTAGGGGGGACTTGGCGGGGGTACTTAGGGGGGTCCTGGGGAGGTACTTAGGGGAGAACTTAGGTGGGTCTTGGGGGGGCCTTGGGGGGGACTTGGGGTGGGGGGACTTAGGGGGTTCTTGGGGGGGGTACTTAGGGGGGTCTTGGGTGGGTACTTAGGGGAGTACTTATGGAGGTCTTGGGGGGGGGTACTTAGGGGGGTACTTAGGGGGGTGTTGGGATGGTACTTAGGGTGGTACTTAGGGGTGGTACTTAGGGGGGTACTTAAGGGGGTTTTGGGGTGGTACTTAGGGGGGTCTTGGGGGGAAATTATGGGAGTACTTAGGGGGGTCTTGGGTGGGTCTTGGGGGGGGGGGGTACTTAGGGGGGTACTTAGGGGGGTCTAGGGGGGGTACTTAGTGGAGTGCATAGGGGTGTCTTGGGGGGGGGAGAGGTACTTAGGTGGGTCTTGTGGGGTACTTAGGGGGGTACTTAGGGGGGTCTTGGGGGGGTACTTAGGGGGGTACTTAGGGGGGTCTTGGGGGGGGTACTTAGTGGAGTGCATAGGGGTGTCTTGGGGGGGGGAGAGGTACTTAGGTGGGTCTTGTGGGGTACTTAGGGGGGGTACTTAGGGGGGTCTTGGGGGGGTACTTAGTGGAGTGCATAGGGGTGTCTTGGGGGGGGGGAGGTACTTAGGTGGGTCTTGTGGGGTACTTAGGGGGGTACTAAGGGTAGGTACTTAGGGGGGTCTTGGGGGGGTACTTAGGGGGTTCTTGGGGGGTAATTAGGGGAGTACTTAGGGGGGTCTTGGTGGTGATACTTAGGGGGGTACTAAGGGGGGGTACTAAGGGGGGTACTTAAGGGGGTCTTGGGGGGGAACTTAGGGGGGTTTTGGGGGTTAATTAGGGGAGTACTTAGGGGGGTCTTGGGGGGGGTACTTAGGGTGGTACTTAGGGGGGGGTACTTAGGGGGGTACTTAAGGGGGTCTTGGGGGGGGTACTTAGGGGGGTCTTGGGGGGGTAATTAGGGGAGTACTTAGGGGGGTCTTGGGGGGGGGGGGTACTTAGGGGGCATCTTTGGGTGGGGTAGTTAGGGGGGTCTTGGGGGGGTGGGTACTTAGGGGGGTCTTGGGGGGGGGGGTACTTAGGGGGTTTCTTGGGGGGGTACATAGGGGAGTACTTAGGGGGGTCTTGGGGGGAGTCTTGGGGGGGGGACTTGAGGGGGGCACTTAGGGGGGTACTTTGGGGGGTACTTAGGGGGGTCTTGGGGGGGTTCTTAGGGGAGTACTTAGGGGGGTTTTGGGAGAGGGAGATACTTAGGTGGGTCTTGGGGGGGGTACTTAGGGGGGTACTAAGGGGTGGTACTTAGGGGGGTCTTGGGGGGGTACTTAGGGGAGTACATAGGTGTGGTCTTGGAGGGGGTGTACTTAGGGGGGTCTGGGGGGGGGTACTTGGGGGGGTCTTGGGGGGGTATTTAGGGGGGTACTTAGAGGGGTCTTGGCTTGGTACTTACAGGGGTCTTGGGTGGGGGGGGGGGTAATTAAGGGGGTACTTAGGGGGGTCTTGGGTTTGGTACTTACAGGGGTCTGGGGGGGGGATTACTTAGGGTGGTACTTAGGGGGGTCTTGGGGGGGTACTTAGGGGGGTACTTAGGGGGGGTACTTAGGGGGGGTACTTAGGGGGGGTACTTAGGGGGGTACTTAGGGGGGTCTTGTGGTGGTACTTAGGGGGATTTTGGGGGGGTAATTAGGGGAGTACTTAGGGGCGTCTTGGGGGGGGGGGTACTTAGGGGGGTCTTGGGGGGGTACTTAGGGGGGTACTTAGGGGGTACTTAGAGGGGTCTTGGGGGGGGGGGGATTACTTAGGGTGGTACTTAGGGGGGTCTTGGGGGGTTACATAGGGGGGTACTAAGGAAAGGTACTTAGGGGGGTCTTGGGGGGTTACTTAGGGGAGTACATAGGGGTGGTCTTGGGGGGGGGGGGTAGTTAGGGGGCTGGGGGGGTGGTACTTAGGGGGGTCTTGGGGGGGGGTGCTTAGGGGGGTACTTAGAGGGGTTTTGGCTTGGTACTTACAAGGGTCTTGGTTGGGGGGGGGTAATTAAGGGGGTACTTAGGGGGGTCTAGGGTTAGTACTTACAGGGGTCTGGGGGGGGGGATTACTTAGGGTGGTACTTAGGGGGGTCTTGGGGGGGTACTTAGGGGGGTACTTAGGGGGGGTACTTAGTGGGGTACATAGGGGGGGTACTTAGGGGGGGTACTTAGGGGGGTACTTAGGGGGGTCTTGTGGGGGTACTTAGGGGGATTTTGGGGGGGTAATTAGGGGAGTACTTAGGGGCGTCTTGGGGGGGGGGGTACTTAGGGGGTCTTGGGGGGGGTACTTAGGGGGGTACTTAGGGGGTACTTAGAGGGGTCTTGGCTTGGTACTTACAGGGGTCTTGGGTGGGGGGGGGGTAATTAAGGGGGTACTTAGGGGGGTCTTGGGTTTGTACTTACAGGGGTCTGGGGGGGGGATTACTTAGGGTGGTACTTAGGGGGGTCTTGGGGGTGTACTTAGGGGGGTACTTAGGGGGGGTACTTAGTGGGTTACATAGGGGGGTACTTAGGGGGGTACTTAGGGGGGTACTTAGGGGGGTCTTGTGGGGGTACTTAGGGGGATTTTGGGGGGGGTAATTAGGGGAGTACTTAGGGGCGTCTTGGGGGGGGGGTACTTAGGGGGGGTCTTGGGGGGGGTACTTAGGGGGGTACTTAGGGGGTACTTAGAGGGGTCTTGGCTTGGTACTTACAGGGGTCTTGGGTGGGGGGGGGGTAATTAAGGGGGTACTTAGGGGTGTCTTGGGCTGGTACTTACAGGGGTCTGGGGGGGGGATTACTTAGGGTGGTACTTAGGGGGGTCTTGGGGTCTTGGGGGGGTAATTAGGGGAGTACTTAGGGGCGTCTTGGGGGGGGGGGGGTACTTAGGGGCGTACTTAGGGGGGTCTTGGGGAGGTATTTAGGGGGGTTTTGGGGGGAGGTACTTAGGGGGGTACTTAGAGGGGTCTTGGCTTGGTACTTACAGGGGTCTTGGGTGGGGGTGGTACTTAAGGCGGTACTTAGGGGGGTCTTGGTTTGGTACTTACAGGGGCCTGGGGGGGGGGATTACTTAGGGTGGTACTTAGGGGGGTACTTTGGGGGGTTACTTAGGGGGGTACATAGGGGGGTACTTAGGGGGGTCTTGGGGGGGTACATAGGGGGGTTTTGGGGTGGTAATTAGTGGAGTACTTAGGGGCGTCTTGGGGGGGGGGTACTTAGGGAGGTACTTAGGGGGGGTACTTAGGGGGGTACTTAAGGGGGTCTTCGGGGGGTACTTAGTGGAGTACATAGGGGGGTCTTGGGGGGGGGGGGGTATTTAGGGGGGTACTTAGAGGGGTCTTGGCTTGGTACTTACAGGGGTCTTGGGTGGGGGTGGTACTTAAGGGGGTACTTAGGGGGGTCTTGGGTTGGTACTTACAGGGCCCTGGGGGGGGGGATTACTTAGGGTGGTACTTAGGGGGGTCTTGGGGGGGTATATAGGGGGGTACTTAAGGGGGGTATTTAGGGGGGTCTTGGGGGGATTCTTAGGGGGGTTTTGGGGGGGTAATTAGGGGAGTACTTAGGGGCGTCTTGGGGGGGGTACTTAGGGGGGTACTTAGGGGGGTCTTGGGGGGGTACTTAGGGGAGTACTTAAGGGGGTCTTGGGGGGGGTACTTAGGGGGGTACTTAGGGGGGACTTTGGGGGGGGGGGGTACTTAGGAGGGTCTTGGGGGGTACTTAGGGTGGTACTTAGGGGGGGTTCTTAGTGGGGGTTCTTAGGGGGTGCTTGGGGGGGTACTTAGGGGGGTCTTGGGTTGGTACTTACAGGGGTCTTGGGGGGGGGGGAGTACTTAGGGGGGTACTTAAGGGGGTCTTGGGGGGGGGGGTACTTAGGGGGGTCTTGTGTGGGGGTACTTAGGGGGTACTTAGGAGGGGTACTTAGGGGGGGGTACTTAGGGGGGTACTTAGGGGGGTCTTCGGGGGGTACTTAGTGGAGTACATAGGGGGGTCTTGGAGGGGGGGGGGGTACTTAGATGGGTACTTAGAGGGGTCTTGGCTTGGAACTTACAGGGGTCTTGGGTGGGGGTGGTACTTAAGGGGTACTTAGGGGGGTCTTGGGTTGGTACTTACAGGGGCTTGGGGGGGGGGATTACTTAGGGTGGTACTTAGGGGGGTACATAGGGGGGGTACTTAGGGGGGTCTTGGGTGGGTACATAGGGGGGGTACTTAGGGGGGGTACTTAGGGGGGTCTTGGGGGGGTACTTAGGGCGGTTTTGGGGGGGGTAATTAGGGGAGTACTTAGGGGCGTCTTTGGGGGGGGGGGGTACTTAGGGGGGTCTGGGTGGGGTTCTTAGGGGGGTCTGGGTGGGGTACTTAGGGGGGTACTTAGGGGGGGTACTTAGTGGAGTACATAGGGGGGTCTTGGGGGGGGGGGTACTTAGGGGGGTCTTGGGGGGGTACTTAGGGGGGTATTTAGGGGGTACTTAGAGGTGTCTTGGGTTGGTACTTACAGGGGTCTTGGGGGGGGGGGGGTACTTAGGGGGGTACTTAGGGGGGACTTGGCGGGGTACTTAGGGGGGTCCTGGGGAGGTACTTAGGGGAGAACTTAGGTGGGTCTTGGGGGGGCCTTGGGGGGGACTTGGCGTGGGGGGACTTAGGGGGTTCTTGGGGGGGGTACTTAGGGGGGTCTTGGGTGGGTACTTAGGGGAGTACTTATGGAGGTCTTGGGGGGGGTACTTAGGCGGGTACTTAGGGGGGTCTTGGGATGGTACTTAGGGTGGTACTTAGGGGTGGTACTTAGGGGGGTACTTAAGGGGGTTTTGGGGTGGTACTTAGGGGGGTCTTGGGGGGAAATTAGGGGAGTACTTAGGGGGGTCTTGGGTGGGTCTTGGGGGGGGGGGTTCTTAGGGGGGTACTTAGGGGGGTCTAGGGGGGGGGGTACTTAGGGGGGTCTTGGGGGGGTACTAGGGGGGTACTTAGGGGTGTCTTGGGGGTTACTTAGGGGGGTCTTGGGGCGGGTACTTAGGGGGGGTCTTGGGGGGAGGTACTTAGGGGGTACTTAGGGGGGTCTTGGGGGGGTACTTAGTGGAGTGCATAGGGGTGTCTTGGGGGGGGGAGAGGTACTTAGGTGGGTCTTGTGGGGTACTTAGGGGTGGTACTTAGGGGGGTACTTAAGGGGGTCTTCGGGGGGTACTTAGTGGAGTACATAGGGGGGTCTTGGGGGGGGGGGGGTGGGGGGTACTTAGGGGGGTACTTAGAGGGGTCTTGGCTTGGTACTTACAGGGGTCTTGGGTGGGGGTGGTACTTAAGGGGGTACTAGTGGGGTCTTGGGTTGGTACTTACAGGGCCCTGGGGGGGGGGATTACTTAGGGTGGTACTTAGGGGGGTCTTGGGGGGGTATATAGGGGGGGTACTTAGGGGGGGTATTTAGGGGGGTCTTGGGGGGGGTTCTTAGGGGGGTTTTGGGGGGGTAATTAGGGGAGTACTTAGGGGCGTCTTGGGGGGGGTACTTAGGGGGGTACTTATGTGGGGTACTTAGGGGGGTACTTAGGGGGGGTTCTTAGTGGGGGTTCTTAGGGGGGGCTTGGGGGGGTACTTAGGGGGGTCTTGGGTTGGTACTTACAGGGGTCTTGGGGGGGGGAGTACTTAGGGGGGGTACTTAGGGGGTCTTGGGGGGGGGGGGGTTACTTAGGGGGGTCTTGTGTGGGGGTACTTAGGGGGTACTTAGGAGGGGTACTTAGGGGGGGGTACTTAGGGGGGTACTTAGGGGGGTCTTCGGGGGGTACTTAGTGGAGTACATAGGGGGGTCTTGGGGGGGGGGGGGTACTTAGATGGGTACTTAGAGGGGTCTTGGCTTGGTACTTACTGGGGTCTTGGGTGGGGGTGGTACTTAAGGGGTACTTAGGGGGGTCTTGGGTTGGTACTTACAGGGGCTTGGGGGGGGGATTACTTAGGGTGGTACTTAGGGGGGTCTTGGGGGGGTATATAGGGGGGTACTTAGGGGGGGTATTTAGGGGGGTCTTGGGGGGGTTCTTAGGGGGGTTTTGGGGGGGTAATTAGGGGAGTACTTAGGGGCGTCTTGGGGGGGGTACTTAGGGGGGTACTTATGTGGGGTACTTAGGGGGGTACTTAGGGGGGTTCTTAGTGGGGGTTCTTAGGGGGGGCTTGGGGGGGGTACTTAAGGGGGTCTTGGGTTGGTACTTACAGGGGTCTTGGGGGGGGAGTACTTAGGGGGGTACTTAGGGGGGTCTTGGGGGGGGGGGGTACTTAGGGGGTCTTGTGTGGGGGTACTTAGGGGGGGTACTTAGGAGGGGTACTTAGGGGGGGTACTTAGGGGGGTACTTAGGGGGGTCTTCGGGGGGGTACTTAGTGGAGTACATAGGGGGGTCTTGGGGGGGGGGGGGTACTTAGATGGGTACTTAGAGGGGTCTTGGCTTGGTACTTACAGGGGTCTTGGGTGGGGGTGGTACTTAAGGGGTACTTAGGGGGGTCTTGGGTTGGTACTTACAGGGGCTTGGGGGGGGGGATTACTTAGGGTGGTACTTAGGGGGGTCTTGGGGGGTTACTTAGGGGGGTACTTAGGGTGGTACTTAGGGGGGGTACATAGGGGGTTACTTAGGGGGGTCTTGGGTGGGTACATAGGGGGGTACTTAGGGGGGGTACTTAGGGGGGTCTTGGGGAGGTACTTAGGGCGGTTTTGGGGGGGTAATTAGGGGAGTACTTAGGGGCGTCTTTGGGGGGGGGGTACTTAGGGGGGTACTTAGGGGGTCTGGGTGGCGTACTTAGGGGGGTACTTAGGGGGGTCTGGGTGGCGTACTTAGGGGGGTACTTAGGGGGGGTACTTAGTGGAGTACATAGGGGGGTCTTGGGGGGGGGGGGGGTACTTAGGGGGGTCTTGGGGGGGTACTTAGGGGGGTATTTAGGGTGTACTTAGAGGTGTCTTGGGTTGGTACTTACAGGGGTCTTGGGGGGGGGGGTACTTAGGGGGGTACTTAGGGGGGACTTGGCGGGGTACTTAGGGGGGTCCTGGGGAGGTACTTAGGGGAGACATAGGTGGGTCTTGGGGGGGCCTTGGGGGGGACTTGGGGTGGGGGGACTTAGGGGTTCTTGGGGGGGGTACTTAGGGGGGTCTTGGGTGGGTACTTAGGGGAGTACTTATGGAGGTCTTGGGGGGGGTACTTAGGGGGGTACTTAGTGGGGTCTTGGGATGGTACTTAGGGTGGTACTTAGGGGTGGTACTTAGGGGGGTACTTAAGGGGGTTTTGGGGTGGTACTTAGGGGGGTCTTGGGGGGAAATTAGGGGAGTACTTAGGGGGGTCTTGGGTGTGTCTTGGGGGGGGGGGGTGTACTTAGGGGGGGTACTTAGGGGGGTCTAGGGGGGGGGTACTTAGGGGGGTCTTGGGGGGGTACTTAGGGGCGTCTTGGGGGGGGGGTGCTTAGGGGGGTACTTAGAGGGGTTTTGGCTTGGTACTTACAAGGGTCTTGGTTGGGGGGGGTAATTAAGGGGGGTACTTAGGGGGGGTCTAGGGTTAGTACTTACAGGGGTCTGGGGGGGGGATTACTTAGGGTGGTACTTAGGGGGGTCTTGGGGGGGTACTTAGGGGGGGTACTTAGTGGGGTACATAGGGGGGTACTTAGGGGGGGTACTTAGGGGGGTACTTAGGGGGGTCTTGTGGGGGTACTTAGGGGGATTTTGGGGGGGTAATTAGGGGAGTACTTAGGGGCGTCTTGGGGGGTGGGTACTTAGGGGGTCTTGGGGGGGTACTTAGGGGGGGTACTTAGGGGGTACTTAGAGGGGTCTTGGCTTGGTACTTACAGGGGTCTTGGGTGGGGGGGGGGTAATTAAGGGGGTACTTAGGGGGGTCTTGGGTTGGTACTTACAGGGGTCTGGGGGGGGGGATTACTTAGGGTGGTACTTAGGGGGGTCTTGGGGTCTTGGGGGGGTAATTAGGGGAGTACTTAGGGGCGTCTTGGGGGGGGGGTACTTAGGGCGTACTTAGGGGGGTCTTGGGGTGGTATTTAGGGGGGTTTTGGGGGGAGGTACTTAGGGGGGTACTTAGAGGGGTCTTGGCTTGGTACTTACAGGGGTCTTGGGTGGGGGTGGTACTTAAGGGGGTACTTAGGGGGGTCTTGGGTTGGTACTTACATGGGTCTGGGGGGGGGATTACTTAGGGTGGTACTTAGGGGGGTACTTTGGGGGGTTACTTAGGGGGGTACATAGGGGGGTACTTAGGGGGGTCTTGGGGGGGTACATAGGGGGGTTTTGGGGTGGTAATTAGTGGAGTACTTAGGGGCGTCTTGGGGGGGGGTACTTAGGGAGGTACTTAGGGGGGGTACTTAGGGGGTACTTAAGGGGGTCTTCGGGGGGTACTTAGTGGAGTACATAGGGGGGTCTTGGGGGGGGGGGGGTACTTAGGGGGGTACTTAGAGGGGTCTTGGCTTGGGACTTACAGGGGTCTTGGGTGGGGGTGGTACTTAAGGGGGTACTTAGGGGGGTCTTGGGTTGGTACTTACAGGGGCCTGGGGGGGGGGGGATTACTTAGGGTGGTACTTAGGGGGGTCTTGGGGGGGTATATAGGAGGGTACTTAAGGGGGGTATTTAGGGGGGTCTTGGGGGGATTCTTAGGGGGGTTTTGGGGGGGTAATTAGGGGAGTACTTAGGGGCGTCTTGGGGGGGGGTACTTAGGGGGGTACTTAGGGGGGACTTTGGGGGGTACTTAGGGGGGTCTTTGGAGGGGGGGGGTACTTAGTGGGGTCTGGGGGAGGTACTTAGGGGGGTACTTAGGGGGGTCTTGGGGGGGTACTTAGGGGAGTACTTAAGGGGTCTTGGGGGGTACTTAGGGTTGGTACTTAGGGGGGGTTCTTAGTGGGGGGTTCTTAGGGGGGGCTTGGGGGGGTACTTAGGGGGGTCTTGGGTTGGTACTTACAGGGGTCTTGGGGGGGGGAGTACTTAGGGGGGTACTTAGGGGGGTCTTGGGGGGGGGGTACTTAGGGGGGTCTTGTGTGGGGGTACTTAGGGGGTACTTAGGAGGGGTACTTAGGGGGGGTACTTAGGGGGGTACTTAGGGGGTCTTGGGTGGGTACATAGGGGGGTACTTAGGGGGGGTACTTAGGGGGGACTTGGGGGGGGTACTTAGGGGTGGTACTTAGGGGGGGACTTGGGGGGGTACTTAGGGCGGTTTTTGGGGGTGTAATTAGGGGAGTACTTAGGGGCGTCTTTAGGGGGGGGTACTTAGGGGGGGTCTGGGTGGCGTACTTAGGGGGATACTTAGGGGGGGTACTTAGTGGAGTACTTAGGGGGGTCTTGGGGGGGTACTTAGGGGGGTATTTAGGGGGTACTTAGAGGTGTCTTGGGTTGGTACTTACAGGGGTCCTTGGGGGGGGGGGTACTTAGGGGGGTACTTAGGGGGGACTTGGCGGGGGTACTTAGGGGGGTCCTGGGGAGGTACTTAGGGGAGAACTTAGGAGGGTCTTGGGGGGGCCTTGGGGGGGACTTGGGGTGGGGGGACTTAGGGGGTTCTTGGGGGGGGTACTTAGGGGGGTCTTGGGTGGGTACTTAGGGGAGTACTTATGGAGGTCTTGGGGGGGGTACTTAGGGGGGTACTTAGGGGGGTCTTGGATGGTACTTAGGGTGGTACTTAGGGGTGGTACTTAGGGGGGTACTTAAGGGGGTTTTGGGGTGGTACTTAGGGGGGTCTTGGGGGGAAATTAGGGGAGTACTTAGGGGGGTCTTGGGTGGGTCTTGGGGGGGGGGGGGTACTTAGGGGGTCTTGGGGGGGTACTTAGGGGGGTACTTAGGGGTGTCTTGGGGGGTTACTTAGGGGGGTCTTGGGGCGGGTACTTAGGGGGGTCTTGGGGGGAGGTACTTAGGGGGGTACTTAGGGGGGGTCTTGGGGGGGGGTACTTAGTGGAGTGCATAGGGGTGTCTTGGGGGGGGAGAGGTACTTAGGTGGGTCTTGTGGGGTACTTAGGTGGGTACTTAGGGGGGTACTTAGGGGGGTCTTGGGGGGGTACTTAGTGGAGTGCATAGGGGTGTCTTGGGGGGGGGGAGGGTACTTAGGTGGGTCTTGTGGGGTACTTAGGGGGGGTACTAAGGGTAGGTACTTTGGGGGGTCTTGGGATGGTACTTAGGGGGTTCTTGGGGGGTAATTAGGGGAGTACTTAGGGGGGTCTTGGTGGTGATACTTAGGTGGGTACTAAGGGGGGTACTAAGGGGGGTACTTAAGGGGGTCTTGGGGGGGAACTTAGGGGGGGTTTTGGGGGGTTAATTAGGGGAGTACTTAGGGGGGTCTTGGGGGGGGGTACTTAGGGTGGTACTTAGGGGGGGGTACTTAGGGGGGTACTTAAGGGGGTCTTGGGGGGGGGTACTTAGGGGGGTCTTGGGGGGGGGGGGTACTTAGGGGGCATCTTTGGGTGGGGTAGTTAGGGGGGGTCTTGGGGGGGTGGGTACTTAGGGGGGTCTTGGGGGGGGGGTACTTACTTGGGGGGGTACATAGGGGAGTACTTAGGGGGGTCTTGGGGGGAGTCTTGGGGGGGGACTTGAGGGGGGCACTTAGGGGGGTACTTTGGGGGGTACTTAGGGGGGTCTTGGGGGGGTTCTTAGGGGAGTACTTAGGGGGGTTTTGGGAGGGGGAGATACTTAGGTGGGTCTTGGGGGGGTACTTAGGGGGGTACTAAGGGGTGGTACTTAGGAGGGTCTTGGGGGGGGTACTTAGGGGGGTCTTGGGGGGTATTAGGGGGGTACTTAGAGGGGTCTTGGCTTGGTACTTACAGGGGTCTTGGGTGGGGGGGGGGGGTAATTAAGGGGGTACTTAGGGGGGTCTTGGGTTTGGTACTTACAGGGGTCTGGGGGGGGGATTACTTAGGGTGGTACTTAGGGGGGTCTTGGGGGGGTACTTAGGGGGGTACTTAGGGGGGGTACTAAGTGAGGTACATAGGGGGGTACTTAGGGGGGGTACTTAGGGGGGTACTTAGGGGGGTCTTGTGGTGGTACTTAGGGGGATTTTGGGGGGGTAATTAGGGGAGTACTTAGGGGCGTCTTGGGGGGGGGGGGTACTTAGGGGGGTCTTGGGGGGGTACTTAGGGGGGTACTTAGGGGGTACTTAGAGGGGTCTTGGGGGGGGACTTGAGGGGGGTTCTTAGGTGGGTACTTATGTGTGGTACTTAGGGGGGTACTTAGGGGGGTCTTTGGGGGGTACTTAGGGGGGGTCTTAGGAGGGGTAATTAGGAGAGTACTTAAGGGGGTCTTGGGGGGGGGGGTACTTAGGGCGGTTTTGGGGGGGTAATTAGGGGAGTACTTAGGGGTGTCTTGGGGGGGGGGGGGGGGTACTTAGGGGGGTCTGGGTGGCGTACTTAGGGGGGGTACTTAGGGGGGTCTGGGTGGTGTACATAGGGGGGGTACTTAGGGGGGGTACTTAATGGAGTACATAGGGGGGTCTTGGGGGGGTACTTAGGGGGGACTTTGGGGGGGTACTTAGGGGGGTCTTTGGGGGGGGGGTACTTAGTGGGGTCTGGGGGAGGTACTTAGGGGGGTACTTAGGGGGGTCTTGGGGGGTAATTAGGGGAGTACTTAAGGGGGTCTTGGGGGGGTACTTAGGGGGGTACTTAGGGGGGACTTTGGGGGGGGGGGGTACTTAGGAGGGTCTTGGGGGGTCCTTAGGGTGGTAATTAGGGGGGGTTCTTAGTGGTGGTTCTTAGGGGGGCTTGGGGGGGTACTTAGGGGGGTCTTGGTTTGGTACTTACAGGGGTCTTGGGGGGGGGAGTACTTAGGGGGGTACTTAGGGGGGTCTTGGGGGGGTACTTAGGGAAGTACATAAGGGTGGTCTTGGGGGGGGGGTACTTAGGGGGGTCTTGGGGGGGGGTACTTAGGTGGGTCTTGTGTGGGGTTACTTAGGGGGTACTTAGGAGGGGTACTTAGGGGGGGTACTTAGGGGGGTACTTAGGGGGGTCTTCGGGGGGTACATAGTGGAGTACATAGGGGGTCTTGGGGGGGGGGGGGGGTACTTAGATGGGTACTTAGAGGGGTCTTGGCTTGGTACTTACAGGGGTCTTGGGTGGGGGTGGTACTTAAGGGGTACTTAGTGGGGTCTTGGGTTGGTACTTACAGGGGCTTGGGGGTGGGATTACTTAGGGTGGTACTTAGGGGGGTCTTGGGGGTTACTTAGGGGGGTACTTAGGGTGGTACTTAGGGGGGTACATAGGGGGGTCTTGGGGGGGTACTTAGGGGGGGTACTTAGGGGGTCTGGGTGGCGTACTTAGGGGGGGTACTTAGGGGGGTCTGGGTGGCGTACTTAGGGGGGTACTTAGGGGGGTACTTAGGGGGGTCTTGGGGGGGTACTTAGTGGAGTGCATAGGGGTGTCTTGGGGGGGGGGAGGTACTTAGGTGGGTCTTGTGGGGTACTTAGGGGGGTACTAAGGGTAGGTACTTAGGGGGGTCTTGGGGGGGTACTTAGGGGGGTCTTGGGGGGGTAATTAGGGGAGTACTTAGGGGGGTCTTGGTGGGGATACTTAGGGGGGTACTAAGGGGTGGTACTAAGGGGGGTCTTGGGGGGGTACTTAGGGGGGTCTTGGGGGGATACTTAGGGGGGTCTTGGGTGGGTACTTACAGGGGCTTGGGGGGGGGATTACTTAGGGGTGGTACTTAGGGGGGTCTTGGGGGGTTACTTAGGGGGGTACTTAGGGTGGTACTTAGGGGGGTACATAGGGGGGGTACTTAGGGGGGTACTTAAGGGGGTCTTCGGGGGGTACTTAGTGGAGTACATAGGGGGGTCTTGGGGGGGGGGGTGGGGGTACTTAGGGGGGTACTTAGAGGGGTCTTGGCTTGGTACTTACAGGGGTCTTGGGTGGGGGTGGTACTTAAGGGGGTACTTAGTGGGGTCTTGGGTTGGTACTTACAGGGCCCTGGGGGGGGGGATTACTTAGGGTGGTACTTAGGGGGGTCTTGGGGGGGTATATAGGGGGGTACTTAGGGGGGGTATTTAGGGGGGTCTTGGGGGGGTTCTTAGGGGGGTTTTGGGGGGGGTAATTAGGGGAGTACTTAGGGGCGTCTTGGGGGGGGTACTTAGGGGGGTACTTATGTGGGGTACTTAGGGGGGGTACTTAGGGGGGGTTCTTAGTGGGGGTTCTTAGGGGGGGCTTGGGGGGGTACTTAGGGGGGTCTTGGGTTGGTACTTACAGGGGTCTTGGGGGGGGGAGTACTTAGGGGGGTACTTAGGGGGTCTTGGGGGGGGGGGGTACTTAGGGGGGTCTTGTGTGGGGGGTACTTAGGGTGGTACTTAGGAGGGGTACTTAGGGGGGGTACTTAGGGGGGTACTTAGGGGGTCTTCGGGGGGTACTTAGTGGAGTACATAGGGGGGTCTTGGGGGGGGGGGGGTACTTAGATGGGTACTTAGAGGGGTCTTGGCTTGGTACTTACTGGGGTCTTGGGTGGGGGTGGTACTTAAGGGGTACTTAGGGGGGTCTTGGGTTGGTACTTACAGGGGCTTGGGGGGGGGATTACTTAGGGTGGTACTTAGGGGGGTCTTGGGGGGGTATATAGGGGGGGTACTTAGGGGGGGTATTTAGGGGGGTCTTGGGGGGGTTCTTAGGGGGGTTTTGGGGGGGTAATTAGGGGAGTACTTAGGGGCGTCTTGGGGGGGGTACTTAGGGGGGTACTTATGTGGGGTACTTAGGGGGGGTACTTAGGGGGGGTTCTTAGTGGGGGTTCTTAGGGGGGGCTTGGGGGGGTACTTAAGGGGGTCTTGGGTTGGTACTTACAGGGGTCTTGGGGGGGGAGTACTTAGGGGGGTCTTGTGTGGGGGGTACTTAGGGGGTACTTAGGAGGGGTACTTAGGGGGGGTACTTAGGGGGGTACTTAGGGGGTCTTCGGGGGGTACTTAGTGGAGTACATAGGGGGGTCTTGGGGGGGGGGGGTACTTAGATGGGTACTTAGAGGGGTCTTGGCTTGGTACTTACAGGGGTCTTGGGTGGGGGTGGTACTTAAGGGGTACTTAGGGGGGTCTTGGGTTGGTACTTACAGGGGCTTGGGGGGGGGATTACTTAGGGTGGTACTTAGGGGGGTCTTGGGGGGTTACTTAGGGGGGTACTTAGGGTGGTACTTAGGGGGGTACATAGGGGGTTACTTAGGGGGGTCTTGGGTGGGTACATAGGGGGGTACTTAGGGGGGGTACTTAGGGGGGTCTTGGGGAGGTACTTAGGGCGGTTTTGGGGGGGTAATTAGGGGAGTACTTAGGGGCGTCTTTGGGGGGGGGGGTACTTAGGGGGGTACTTAGGGGGTCTGGGTGGCGTACTTAGGGGGGTACTTAGGGGGGTCTGGGTGGCGTACTTAGGGGGGTACTTAGGGGGGGTACTTAGTGGAGTACATAGGGGGGTCTTGGGGGGGGGGGGGTACTTAGGGGGGTCTTGGGGGGGTACTTAGGGGGGTATTTAGGGTGTACTTAGAGGTGTCTTGGGTTGGTACTTACAGGGGTCTTGGGGGGGGGGTACTTAGGGGGGTACTTAGGGGGGACTTGGCGGGGGTACTTAGGGGGGTCCTGGGGAGGTACTTAGGGGAGAACATAGGTGGGTCTTGGGGGGGCCTTGGGGGGACTTGGGGTGGGGGGACTTAGGGGGTTCTTGGGGGGGGTACTTAGGGGGGTCTTGGGTGGGTACTTAGGGGAGTACTTATGGAGGTCTTGGGGGGGGTACTTAGGGGGGTACTTAGTGGGGTCTTGGGATGGTACTTAGGGTGGTACTTAGGGGTGGTACTTAGGGGGGTACTTAAGGGGGTTTTGGGGTGGTACTTAGGGGGGTCTTGGGGGGAAATTAGGGGAGTACTTAGGGGGGTCTTGGGTGTGTCTTGGGGGGGGGGGGTGTACTTAGGGGGGTACTTAGGGGGGTCTAGGGGGGGGGTACTTAGGGGGGTCTTGGGGGGGTACTTAGGGGCGTCTTGGGGGGGGGGTGCTTAGGGGGGTACTTAGAGGGGTTTTGGCTTGGTACTTACAAGGGTCTTGGTTGGGGGGGGTAATTAAGGGGGTACTTAGGGGGGTCTAGGGTTAGTACTTACAGGGGTCTGGGGGGGGGATTACTTAGGGTGGTACTTAGGGGGGTCTTGGGGGGGTACTTAGGGGGGGTACTTAGTGGGGTACATAGGGGGGTACTTAGGGGGGGTACTTAGGGGGGTACTTAGGGGGGTCTTGTGGGGGTACTTAGGGGGATTTTGGGGGGGTAATTAGGGGAGTACTTAGGGGCGTCTTGGGGGGTGGGTACTTAGGGGGTCTTGGGGGGGTACTTAGGGGGGGTACTTAGGGGGTACTTAGAGGGGTCTTGGCTTGGTACTTACAGGGGTCTTGGGTGGGGGGGGGGTAATTAAGGGGGTACTTAGGGGGGTCTTGGGTTGGTACTTACAGGGGTCTGGGGGGGGGGATTACTTAGGGTGGTACTTAGGGGGGTCTTGGGGTCTTGGGGGGGTAATTAGGGGAGTACTTAGGGGCGTCTTGGGGGGGGGGGTACTTAGGGGCGTACTTAGGGGGGTCTTGGGGTGGTATTTAGGGGGGTTTTGGGGGGAGGTACTTAGGGGGGTACTTAGAGGGGTCTTGGCTTGGTACTTACAGGGGTCTTGGGTGGGGGTGGTACTTAAGGGGGTACTTAGGGGGGTCTTGGGTTGGTACTTACATGGGTCTGGGGGGGGGATTACTTAGGGTGGTACTTAGGGGGTACTTTGGGGGGTTACTTAGGGGGGTACATAGGGGGGTACTTAGGGGGGTCTTGGGGGGGTACATAGGGGGGTTTTGGGGTGGTAATTAGTGGAGTACTTAGGGGCGGTACATAGGGGGGTTTTGGGGTGGTAATTAGTGGAGTACTTAGGGGCGTCTTGGGGGGGGGTACTTAGGGAGGTACTTAGGGGGGGTACTTAGGGGGGTACTTAAGGGGGTCTTCGGGGGGTACTTAGTGGAGTACATAGGGGGGTCTTGGGGGGGGGGGGGTACTTAGGGGGGTACTTAGAGGGGTCTTGGCTTGGTACTTACAGGGGTCTTGGGTGGGGGTGGTACTTAAGGGGGTACTTAGGGGGGTCTTGGGTTGGTACTTACAGGGGCCTGGGGGGGGGGGGATTACTTAGGGTGGTACTTAGGGGGGTCTTGGGGGGGTATATAGGAGGGTACTTAAGGGGGGTATTTAGGGGGGTCTTGGGGGGATTCTTAGGGGGGTTTTGGGGGGGTAATTAGGGGAGTACTTAGGGGCGTCTTGGGGGGGGGTACTTAGGGGGGTACTTAGGGGGGACTTTGGGGGGTACTTAGGGGGGTCTTTGGAGGGGGGGGGTACTTAGTGGGGTCTGGGGGAGGTACTTAGGGGGGTACTTAGGGGGGTCTTGGGGGGGTACTTAGGGGAGTACTTAAGGGGGTCTTGGGGGGTACTTAGGGTGGTACTTAGGGGGGGTTCTTAGTGGGGGTTCTTAGGGGGGGCTTGGGGGGGTACTTAGGGGGGTCTTGGGTTGGTACTTACAGGGGTCTTGGGGGGGGGAGTACTTAGGGGGGTACTTAGGGGGGTCTTGGGGGGGGGGGTACTTAGGGGGGTCTTGTGTGGGGGGTACTTAGGGGGTACTTAGGAGGGGTACTTAGGGGGGGTACTTAGGGGGGTACTTAGGGGGGTCTTGGGTGGGTAC
>NW_027117188.1:0-28140 GCF_024137725.1 Prorops nasuta | reverse complement strand
TACTTATAAGGGACTACGCTAACTCACTGGGGGTCTGGGAGTACATATAAAGGGGCTAGGATAACTCACTTGCGGTCAGAGAGTACATATAAAGGGGCTAGAATAACTCTCTTGGGGTCAGGGAGTATTTCTATGTGATTAGGGTAACTCACTTGCGGTCAGAGAGTACATATAAAGGGGCTAGGATAACTCACTTGGGGTCAGAGAGTACTACTATGGGACTACGGTAACTCACTTGCGGTCAGAGAGTACATATAAAGGGGCTAGGATAACTCACTTGGGGTCAGGGAGTACTTATACAGGTGATATGGTAACTCACTTGGGGTCAGGGAGTACTTATATGGGACTAGGGTAACTCACATAGGGTCAGGGTGTATTTATATGGGACTAGGGTAACTCACTTGGGGTCTGAGAGTACATATAAATGGGATAGGATAACTCACTTGCAGTCAAAGAGTACATATAAAGGGGCTAGGATAACTCACTTGGGGTCAGGGTGTACTTATAAAGGTGATATGGTAACTCACTTGGGGTCAGGGAGTACTTATAAAGGGGCTAGGGTAACTCACTTTGGGTCAAGTAGTACTTATATGGGATTAGGGTAACTCACTCTGTGTCTGTGAGTACTTATATGAGACCAGGGGAACTCACTTGGGGTCAGGGTGTACTTATTAAAGGGCTAGGGTAACTCACTTGGGGTCAGGGAGTACATATAAAACGGCTAGGATAACTCACTTGGGGTCAGGGGAGTACATATAAAACGGCTAGGATAACTCATTTGCGGTCAGAGAATACATACAAAGGGGCTAGGATAACTCACTTGCGGTCAGAGAGTACATATAAAGGGGCTATGATAACTCACATGGTGTCAGGGAGTACTTATAAAGGGGCTAGGATAACTCACTTGGTGTCTGTGAGTACTTATATGGGACCAGGGTAACTCACTTGTGTTCAGGGAGTACTTATAAGGGGACTAGGGTAACTCACTGGGGGTCTGGGAGTACATATAAAGGGGCTAGGATAACTCACTTGCGGTCAGAGAGTACATATAAAGGGGCTAGAATAACTCTCTTGGGTCAGGGAGTACTTCTATGTGACTAGGGTAACTCACTTGCGGTCAGAGAGTACATATAAATGGGCTAGGATAACTCACTTGGGGTCAGGGAGTACTTATACAGGTGATATGGTAACTCACTTGGGGTCAGGGAGTACTTATAAAGGGGCTAGGTTAACTCACTTTGGGTCAAGGAGTACTTATATGGGACTAGGGTAACTCACTTGGTGTCTGTGAGTACTTATATGGGACCAGGGTAACTCACTTGTGGTCAGAGAGTACTTATAAGGGACTAGGGTAACTCACTGGGGGTCAAGGAGTACATATAAACGGGCTAGGATAACTCACTTGCGGTCAGATAGTACATATAAAGGGGCTAGGATAACTCACTTGGGGTCAGGGAGTACTTATACAGGTGATATGGTAACTCACTTGGGGTCAGGGAGTACATATAAAGGGGCTAGGATAACTCACTTGCGGTCAGAGAGTACATATAAAGGGGCTAGAATAACTCTCTTGGGGTCAGGGAGTACTTCTATGTGACTAGGGTAACTCACTTGCGGTCAGAGAGTACATATAAAGGGGCTAGGATAACTCACTTGCGGTCAGAGAGTACATATAAAGGGGCTATGATAACTCACATGGTGTCAGGGAGTACTTATAAAGGGGCTAGGATAACTCACTTGGTGTCTGTGAGTACTTATATGGGACCAGGGTAACTCACTTGTGTTCAGGGAGTACTTATAAGGGACTAGGGTAACTCACTGGGGGTCTGGGAGTACATATAAAGGGGCTAGGATAACTCACTTGCGGTCAGAGAGTACATATAAAGGGGCTAGAATAACTCTCTTGGGGTCAGGGAGTACTTCTATGTGACTAGGTAACTCACTTGCGGTCAGAGAGTACATATAAATGGGCTAGGATAACTCACTTGGGGTCAGGGAGTACTTATACAGGTGATATGGTAACTCACTTGGGGTCAGGGAGTACTTATAAAGGGGCTAGGTTAACTCACTTTGGGTCAAGGAGTACTTATATGGGACTAGGGTAACTCACTTGGTGTCTGTGAGTACTTATATGGGACCAGGGTAACTCACTTGTGGTCAGAGAGTACTTATAAGGGACTAGGGTAACTCACTGGGGGTCTAGGAGTACATATAAACGGGCTAGGATAACTCACTTGCGGTCAGATAGTACATATAAAGGGGCTAGGATAACTCACTTGGGGTCAGGGAGTACTTATACAGGTGATATGGTAACTCACTTGGGGTCAGGGAGTACATATAAAGGGGCTAGGATAACTCACTTGCGGTCAGAGAGTACATATAAAGGGGCTAGAATAACTCTCTTGGGGTCAGGGAGTACTTCTATGTGACTAGGGTAACTCACTTGCGGTCAGAGAGTACATATAAAGGGGCTAGGATAACTCACTTGGGGTCAGGGAGTACTTATACAGGTGATATGGTAACTCACTTGGGGTCAGGGAGTACTTATAAAGGGGTTAGGGTAACTCACTTTGCGTCAAGCAGTACTTATATGGGACTAGGGTATCTCACTTGGGTCAGGGAGTACTACTATGGGACTAGGATAACTAACTTGCGGTCAGAGAGTACATATAAAGGGGCTAGGATAACTCACTTGGGGTCAGGGAGTACTTATAAAGGTGATATGGTAACTCACTTGGGGTCAGGGAGTACTTATAAAGGGGCTAGTGTAACGCACTTTGGGTCAAGGAGTACTTCTATGGCACTAGGGTAAATCACTGGGGTCAGGGAGTACTACTATGGGACTAGGGTAACTAACTTGCGGTGAGAGAGTACATATAAAGGGGCTAGGATAACTCACTTGGGGTCAGGGAGTACTTATAAAGGGGCTATGGTAACTCACTTGGGGTCAGGGAGTACTTATATGGGACTAGGGTAACTCACATAGGGTCAGGGTGTATTTATATGGGACTAGGGTAACTCACTTGGGGTCTGAGAGTACATATAAATGGGATAGGATAACTCACTTGCAGTCAAAGAGTACATATAAAGGGGCTAGGATAACTCACTTGGGGTCAGGGTGTACTTATAAAGGTGATATGGTAACTCACTTGGGGTCAGGGAGTACTTATAAAGGGGCTAGGGTAACTCAACTTTGGGTCAAGGAGTACTTATATGGGATTAGGGTAACTCACTCTGTGTCTGTGAGTACTTATATGAGACCAGGGGAACTCACTTGGGGTCAGGGTGTACTTATTAAAGGGCTAGGGTAACTCACTTGGGGTCAGGGAGTACATATAAAACGGCTAGGATAACTCACTTGGGGTCAGGGAGTACATATAAAACGGCTAGGATAACTCATTTGCGGTCAGAGAATACATACAAAGGGGCTAGGATAACTCACTTGCGGTCAGAGAGTACATATAAAGGGGCTATGATAACTCACATGGTGTCAGGGAGTACTTATAAAGGGGCTAGGATAACTCACTTGGTGTCTGTGAGTACTTATATGGGACCAGGGTAACTCACTTGGTGTCAGGGAGTACTTATAAGGGGCTAGGTTAACTCACTTTGGGTCAAGGAGTACTTATATGGGACTAGGGTAACTCACTTGGTGTCTGTGAGTACTTATATGGGACCAGGGTAACTCACTTGTGGTCAGGGAGTACTTATTAGGACTAGGGTAACTCACTTTGGGTCTGAGAGTACATATAAAGGGGCTAGGATAACTCACTTGCAGTCAAAGAGTACATATATGGGGGCTAGGATAACTCACTTGGGGTCAGGGAGTACTTATAAAGGGGCTATGGTAACTCACTTGGGGTTAGGGAGTACTTATAAGGCTGGGGTAACTCACTTGGGGGTCTGGGAGTACTACTATGGAACTAGGGTAACTCACTTGCGGTCAGAGTGTACATATTAAGGGGCTAGGATAACTCACTTGGGGTCAAGGAGTACTTCTATGTGACTAGGGTAACTTACTTGGGGTCAGGGAGTATTTCTAAGTGACTAGGGTAACTCACTTGGGGTCAGGGAGTACTTATATGGTACTAGGGTAACTCACTTAGTGTCAGGGTGTATTTATATGGGACTAGGGTAACTCACTTAGGGTCTGAGAGTACATATAAAGGGGATAGGTTAACTCACTTTGGGTCAAGGAGTACTTATATGGGACTAGGGTAACTCACTTGGAGTCAGGGAGTACTTATAAAGGGGCTAGGTTAACTCACTTTGGGTCAAGGAGTACTTATATGGGACTAGGGTAACTCACTTGGTGTCTTTGAGTACTTATATGGGACCAGGGTAACTCACTTGGGGCCAGGGTGTACTTATTAAGGGGCTAGGGTAACTCACTTGGGGTCAGAGAGTACTTATAAGGGACTACGGTAACTCACTGGGGGTCTGGGAGTACATATAAAGGGGCTAGGATAACTCACTTGCGGTCAGAGAGTACATATAAAGGGGGCTAGAATAACTCTCTTGGGGTCAGGGAGTATTTCTATGTGACTAGGGTAACTCACTTGCGGTCAGAGAGTACATATAAAGGGGCTAGGATAACTCACTTGGGGTCAGAGAGTACTACTATGGACTACGGTAACTCACTTGCGGTCAGAGAGTACATATAAAGGGGCTAGGATAACTCACTTGGGGTCAGGGAGTACTTATACAGGTGATATGGTAACTCACTTGGGGTCAGGGAGTACTTATAAAGGGGCTAGGGTAACGCACTTTGGGTCAAGGAATACTTCTATGGCACTAGGGTAACTCACTGGGGTCAGGGAGTACTACTATAGGACTAGGGTAACTAACTTTCGGTCAGAGAGTACATATAAATGGGCTAGGATAACTCACTTGGGGTCAGGGAGTACTTATAAAGGGGTTAGGGTAACACACTTGGGGTCAGGGAGTACTTCTATGGCACTAGGGTAACTCACTTGGGGTCTGGGAGTACTTATATGGGACTAGGGTAACTCACTTGGGGTCTGGGAGTACTTATGTGGGACCAGGGTAACTCACTTGGGATCAGGGAGTAGTTATATGGGACTAGGGTTACTCACTTGCGGTCAGAGAGTACATATAAAGGGGCTAGGATAACTCACTTGGTGTCTGTGAGTACTTATATGGGACCAGGGTAACTCACTTGGGGTCAGGGAGTACTTATAAGGGACTAGGGTAACTCACTAGGGGTCTGGGAGTACATATAAAGGGGCTAGGATAACTCACTTTCGGTCAGAGAGTACATATAAAGGGGCTAGAATAACTCTCTTGGGGTCATGGTGTACTTCTATGTGACTAGGGTAACTAACTTGCGGTCAGAGAGTACATATAAAGGGGCTAGGATAACTCACTTGGGGTCAGGGAGTACTTATAAAGGTGATATGGTAACTCACTTTGGGTCAAGGAGTACTTATATGGGAATAGGGTAACTCACTTGGTGTCTGTGAGTACTTATATGGGACCAGGGTAACTCACTTGGAGTCAGGGAGTACTTATAAAGGGGCTAGGTTAACTCACTTTGGGTCTAGGAGTACTTATATGGGACTAGGGTAACACACTTGGTGTCATGGAGTACTTATAAAGGGGTTAGGGTAACTCACTTTGCGTCAAGAAGTACTTATATGGGACTAGGGTAACTCACTTAGGGTCAGGGAGTACTTATAAAGGGGCTATGGTAACTCACTTGGGGTCAGGGAGTACTTATATTGGACTGGGGTAACTCACTTGCGGTCAGAGAGTACATACAAAGGGGGTGGGATAACTCACTTGGGGTCAGGGAGTATTTATATAGGGGCTATGGTAACTCACTTGGGGTCAGGGAGTATTTCTATGGCACTAGGGTAACTCACTGGGTGTATGGGAGTACATATAAAGCGGCTAGGGTAACTCACTTGGAGTCTGGGAGTACATATAAAGGGGCTAGGATAACTCACTTGGGGCCAGGGTGTACTTATAAAAGGGCTATGGTAACTCACTTGCGGTCAGGGAGTACTTATATGAGACTAGGGTAACACACTAGGGGTCAGGGAGTACTTATAAAGGGATTAGAATAACTCACTTGCGGTCAGAGAGTATATATATAGGGGCTAGGATAACTCACGTGGAGTCAGGGAGTACTTATAATGGGCTACGGTAACTCACTTGGGGTCAGGAATTACTTCTATGGGACTAGGGTAACTCACTTGGGTTATGGGAGTACATATAAAGCGGCTAGGGTAACTCACTTGGAGTCTGGGAGTACATATAAAGGGGCTAGGATAACTCACTTGGGGCCAGGGTGAACTTATAAAGGGGCTATGGTAACTCACTTGGGTTCAGGGAGTACTTATTAGGGACTAGGGTTACTCACTTGCGGTCAGAGAGTACATATAAAGGGGCTAGGATAACTCACTTGGGGTCAGGGAGTACTTATATAGGGGCTAGGGTAACTCACTTGGGGTCAGGGAGTACTTCTATGGCACTAGGGTAACTCACTGGGGTCAGGGAGTACTACTATGGGACTAGGGTAACTAACTTGCGGTCAGAGAGTACATATAAAGGGGCTAGGATAACTCACTTGGGGTCAGGGAGTACTTATAAAGGGGTTAGGGTAACTCACTTTGCGTCAAGCAGTACTTATATGGGACTAGGGTAACTCACTTGGGTCAGGGAGTACTACTATGGGACTAGGATAACTAACTTGCGGTCAGAGAGTACATATAAAGGGGCTAGGATAACTCACTTGGGGTCAGGGAGTACTTATAAAGGTGATATGGTAACTCACTTGGTGTCAGGGAGTACTTATAAAGGGGCTAGTGTAACGCACTTTGGGTCAAGGAGTACTTCTATGGCACTAGGGTAAATCACTGGGGTCAGGGAGTACTACTATGGGACTAGGGTAACTAACTTGCGGTGAGAGAGTACATATAAAGGGGCTAGGATAACTCACTTGGGGTCAGGGAGTACTTATAAAGGGGCTATGGTAACTCACATAGGGTCAGGGTGTATTTATATGGGACTAGGGTAACTCACTTGGGGTCTGAGAGTACATATAAATGGGATAGGATAACTCACTTGCAGTCAAAGAGTACATATAAAGGGGCTAGGATAACTCACTTGGGGTCAGGGTGTACTTATAAAGGTGATATGGTAACTCACTTGGGGTCAGGGAGTACTTATAAAGGGGCTAGGGTAACTCACTTTGGGTCAAGGAGTACTTATATGGGATTAGGGTAACTCACTCTGTGTCTGTGAGTACTTATATGAGACCAGGGGAACTCACTTGGGGTCAGGGTGTACTTATTAAAGGGCTAGGGTAACTCACTTGGGGTCAGGGAGTACATATAAAACGGCTAGGATAACTCACTTGGGGTCAGGGAGTACATATAAAACGGCTAGGATAAATCATTTGCGGTCAGAGAATACATACAAAGGGGCTAGGATAACTCACTTGCGGTCAGAGAGTACATATAAAGGGGCTATGATAACTCAAATGGTGTCAGGGAGTACTTATAAAGGGGCTAGGATAACTCACTTGGTGTCTGTGAGTACTTATATGGGACCAGGGTAACTCACTTGGTGTCAGGGAGTACTTATAAGGGGCTAGGTTAACTCACTTTGGGTCAAGGAGTACTTATATGGGACTAGGGTAACTCACTTGGTGTCTGTGAGTACTTATATGGGACCAGGGTAACTCACTTGTGGTCAGGGAGTACTTATTAGGACTAGGGTAACTCACTTTGGGTCTGAGAGTACATATAAAGGGGCTAGGATAACTCACTTGCAGTCAAAGAGTACTTCTATGTGACTAGGGTAACTTACTTGGGGTCAGGGAGTACTTCTAAGTGACTAGGGTAACTCACTTGGGGTCAGGGAGTACTTATATGGTACTAGGGTAACTCACTTAGTGTCAGGGTGTATTTATATGGGACTAGGGTAACTCACTTAGGGTCTGAGAGTACATATAAAGGGGATAGGTTAACTCACTTTGGGTCAAGGAGTACTTATATGGGACTAGGGTAACTCACTTGGAGTCAGGGAGTACTTATAAAGGGGCTAGGTTAACTCACTTTGGGTCAAGGAGTACTTATTTGGGACTAGGGTAACTCACTTGGGGCCAGGGTGTACTTTTAAGGGGCTAGGGTAACTCACTTGGGGTCAGAGAGTACATATAAGGGACTACGGTAACTCACTGGGGGTCTGGGAGTACATATAAAGGGGCTAGGATAACTCACTTGCGGTCAGAGAGTACATATAAAGGGGCTAGAATAACTCTCTTGGGGTCAGGGAGTATTTCTATGTGATTAGGGTAACTCACTTGCGGTCAGAGAGTACATATAAAGGGGCTAGGATAACTCACTTGGGGTCAGGGAGTACTTATACAGGTGATATGGTAACTCACTTGGGGTCAGGGAGTACTTATAAAGGGGCTAGGGTAACGCACTTTGGGTCATGGAGTACTTATATGGGAATAGGGTAACTCACTTGGTGTCTGTGAGTACTTATATAGGACCAGGGTAACTCACTTGGAGTCAGGGAGTACTTATAAAGGGGCTAGGTTAACCCATTATGGGTCAAGGAGTACTTATATGGGACCAGGGTAACTCACTTGGGGCCAGGGTGTACTTATTAAGGGGGTAGGGTAACTCACTTGGGGTCAGGGAGTACTTATAAGGGACTAGGGTAACTCACTAGGGGTCTGGGAGTACATATAAAGGGGCTAGGATAACTCACTTTCGGTCAGAGAGTACATATAAAGGGGCTAGAATAACTCTCTTGGGGTCATGGTGTACTTCTATGTGACTAGGGTAACTAACTTGCGGTCAGAGAGTACATATAAAGGGGCTAGGATAACTCAATTGGGGTCAGGGAGTACTTATACAGGTGATATGGTAACTCACTTGGGGTCAGGGAGTACTTCTATGGGACTAGGGTAACTCACTTGGGGTCTGGGAGTACTTATATGGGACTAGGGTAACTCACTTGTGGTCAGGGAGTACTGATAAAGGGGCTAGGGTAACTCACTTTGGGTCAAGGAGTACTTATATTGGACTAGGCTAACTCACTTGGTGTCTGGGAGTACTTATGTGGGACCAGGGTATCTCACTTGGGGCCAGGGTGTACTTATAAAGGGGCTAGGGTAACTCACATGGGATCAGGGAGTAGTTATATGGGACTAGGTTTACTCACTTGCGGTCAGAGAGTACATATAAAGGGGCTAGGATAACTCACTAGGGGTCAGGGAGTACTTATATAGGGGCTAGGGAAACTGACTTGGGGTCAGGGAGTACTTATATGGGACTAGGGTAACTCACATAGGGTCAGAGTGTATTTATATGGGACTAGGGTAACTCACTTGGGGTCTGAGAGTACATATAAAGGGGATAGGATAACTCACATGGTGTCAGGGAGTACTTAAAAAGTGGTTAGGATAACTCACTTGGAGTCAGGGAGTACTTATAAAGGGGATAGGGTAACTCACTTTGGGTCAAGGAGTACTTATATGGGACTAGGGTAACTCACTTGGTGTCTGTGAGTACTTATATGAGACCAGGGTAACTCACTTGGGGCCAGGGTGTACTTATTAAAGGGCTAGGGTAACTCACTTGGGGTCAGGGAGTACATATAAAACTGCTAGGATAACTCACTTGCGGTCAGAGAGTACATATAAAGGGGCTAGAATAACTCTCTTGGGTTCAGGGAGTACTTCTATGTGACTAGGGTAACTCACTTGCGGTCAGAGAGTACATATAATGGGGCTAGGATAACTCACTTGGAGTCAGGGAGTACTTATAAAGGGGCTAGGGTAACGCACTTTGGGTCAAGTAGTACTTATATGGGACTAGGGTAACTCACTTGGTGTGTGAGTACTTATATAGGACTAGGGTAACTCACTTGGAGTCAGGGAGTACTTATAAAGGGGCTAGGTTAACTCACTTTGGGTCAAGGAGTACTTATATGGGACTAGGGTAACTCACTTGTGGTCAGAGAGTACTTATAAGGGACTTGGGTAACTCACTGGGGGTCTGGGAGTACATATAAAGGGGCTAGGATAACTCACTTGCGGTCAGAGAGTACATATAAAGGGGCTAGAATAACACTCTTGGCGTCAGGGAGTCCTTCTGTGTGTCTAGGGTAACTCACTTGCGGTCAAAGAGTACATATAAAGGGGCTAGGATAACTCACTTGGGGTCAGGGAGTACTTATAAAGGTGATATGGTAACTCACTTGGGGTCAGGGAGTACTTATAAAGGAGCTAAGGTAACTCACTTTGGGGAAAGGAGTACTTATATGGGACTAGGGTAACTCACTCTGTGTCTGTGAGTACTTATATGAGACCAGGGTAACTCACTTAGGGTCAGGGTGTACTTATTAAAGGGCTAGGGTAACGCACTTTGGGTCAAGGAATACTTCTATGGCACTAGGGTAACTCACTGGGGTCAGGGAGTACTACTATAGGACTAGGGTAACTAACTTGCGGTCAGAGAGTACATATAAATGGGCTAGGATAACTCACTTGGGGTCAGGGAGTACTTATAAAGGGGTTAGGGTAACACACTTGGGGTCAGGGAGTACTTCTATGGCATTAGGGTAACTCACTTGGGGTCTGGGAGTACTTATATGGGACTAGGGTAACTCACTTGGGGTCTGGGAGTACATATGTGGGACCAGGGTAACTCACTTGGGATCAGGGAGTAGTTATATGGGACTAGGGTTACTCACTTGCTGTCAGAGAGTACATATAAAGGGGCTAGGATAACTCACTTGGTGTCTGTGAGTACTTATATGGGACCAGGGTAACTCACTTGGGGTGAGGGAGTACTTATAAAGGGGCTAGGTTAACTCACTTTGGGTCAAGGAATACTTATATGGGACTAGGGTAACTCACTTGGTGTCTTTGAGTACTTATATGGGACCAGGGTAACTCACTTGGGGCCAGGGTGTACTTATTAAGGGGCTAGGGTAACTCACTTGGGATCAGGGAGTACTTATAAAGGGGTTAGGGTAACTCACTTTGCGTCAAGCAGTACTTATATGGGACTAGGGTAACTCACTTAAGGTCAGGGAGTACTTATAAAGGGGTTATGGTAACTCACTTGGGGTCAGGGAGTACTTATATTGGACTGGGGTAACTCACTTGCGGTCAGAGAGTACATACAAAGGGGTTGGGATAACTCACTTGGGGTCAGGGAGTATTTATATAGGGGCTATGGTAACTCACTTGTGGTCAGGGAGTATTTCTATGGCACTAGGTTAACTCACTGGGGGTATGGGAGTACATATAAAGCGGCTAGGGTAACTCACTTGGAGTCTGGGAGTACATATAAAGGGGCTAGGATAACTCACTTGGGGCCAGGGTGAACTTATATAGGGGCTATGGTAACTCACTTGGGGTCAGGGAGTACTTATATGGGACTAGGGTTACTCACTTGCGGTCAGAGAGTACATATAAAGAGGCTAGGATAACTCACTTGGGGTCAGGGAGTACTTATTTAGGGCCTAGGGTAACTCACTTGGGGTCAGGGAGTACATATAAATCGGCTAGGATAACTTACTTGGGGTCAGGGAGTACATATAAAACGGCTAGGATAACTCACTTGCGGTCAGAGAGTACATATAAAGGGGCTAGGATAACTCACTTGGGGTCAGGGAGTACTTATATAGGGGCTATGGTAACTGACTTGGGGTCAGGGAGTACTTATATGGGACTAGGGTAACTCACATAGTGTCAGGGTGTATTTATATGGGACTAGGGTAACTCACTTGGGGTCTGAGAGTACATATAAATGGGATAGGATAACTCACTTGCAGTCAAAGAGTACATATAAAGGGGCTAGGATAAGTCACTTGGGGTCAGGGAGTACTTATAAAGGTGATATGGTAACTCACTTGGGGTCAGGGAGTACTTATAAAGGGGCTAGGGTAACTCACTTTGGGTCAAGGAGTACTTATATGGGACTAGGGTAACTCACTCTGTGTCTGTGAGTACTTATATGAGACCAGGGTAACTCACTTAGGGTCAGGGGTGTACTTATTAAAGGGCTAGGGTAACTCACTTGGGGTCAGGGAGTACATATAAATCGGCTAGGATAACTTACTTGGGGTCAGGGAGTACATATAAAACGGCTAGGATAACTCACTTGCGGTCAGAGAATACATACAAAGGGGCTAGGATAACTCACTTGGTGTCTGTGAGTACTTATATGGGACCAGGGTAACTCACTTGTGTTCAGGGAGTACTTATAAGGGACTAGGGTAACTCACTGGGGGTCTGGGAGTACATATAAAGGGGCTAGGATAACTCACTTGCGGTCAGAGAGTACATATAAAGGGGCTAGAATAACTCTCTTGGGGTCAGGGAGTACTTCTATGTGACTAGGGTAACTCACTTGCGGTCAGAGAGTACATATAAATGGGCTAGGATAACTCACTTGGGGTCAGGGAGTACTTATACAGGTGATATGGTAACTCACTTGGAGTCAGGGAGTACTTATAAAGGGGATAGGGTAACTCACTTTGGGTCAAGGAGTACTTATATGGGACTAGGGTAACTCACTTGGTGTCTGTGAGTACTTATATGAGACCAGGGTAACTCACTTGGGGCCAGGGTGTACTTATTAAAGGGCTAGGGTAACTCACTTGGGGTCAGGGAGTACATATAAAACTGCTAGGATAACTCACTTGCGGTCAGAGAGTACATATAAAGGGGCTAGAATAACTCTCTTGGGTTCAGGGAGTACTTCTATGTGACTAGGGTAACTCACTTGCGGTCAGAGAGTACATATAATGGGGCTAGGATAACTCACTTGGAGTCAGGGAGTACTTATAAAGGGGCTAGGGTAACGCACTTTGGGTCAAGTAGTACTTATATGGGACTAGGGTAACTCACTTGGTGTGTGAGTACTTATATAGGACTAGGGTAACTCACTTGGAGTCAGGGAGTACTTATAAAGGGGCTAGGTTAACTCACTTTGGGTCAAGGAGTACTTATATGGGACTAGGGTAACTCACTTGTGGTCAGAGAGTACTTATAAGGGACTTGGGTAACTCACTGGGGGTCTGGGAGTACATATAAAGGGGCTAGGATAACTCACTTGCGGTCAGAGAGTACATATAAAGGGGCTAGAATAACACTCTTGGCGTCAGGGAGTCCTTCTATGTGTCTAGGGTAACTCACTTGCGGTCAAAGAGTACATATAAAGGGGCTAGGATAACTCACTTGGGGTCAGGGAGTACTTATAAAGGTGATATGGTAACTCACTTGGGGTCAGGGAGTACTTATAAAGGAGCTAAGGTAACTCACTTTGGGGAAAGGAGTACTTATATGGGACTAGGGTAACTCACTCTGTGTCTGTGAGTACTTATATGAGACCAGGGTAACTCACTTAGGGTCAGGGTGTACTTATTAAAGGGCTAGGGTAACGCACTTTGGGTCAAGGAATACTTCTATGGCACTAGGGTAACTCACTGGGGTCAGGGAGTACTACTATAGGACTAGGGTAACTAACTTGCGGTCAGAGAGTACATATAAATGGGCTAGGATAACTCACTTGGGGTCAGGGAGTACTTATAAAGGGGTTAGGGTAACACACTTGGGGTCAGGGAGTACTTCTATGGCACTAGGGTAACTCACTTGGGGTCTGGGAGTACTTATATGGGACTAGGGTAACTCACTTGGGGTCTGGGAGTACATATGTGGGACCAGGGTAACTCACTTGGGATCAGGGAGTAGTTATATGGGACTAGGGTTACTCACTTGCGGTCAGAGAGTACATATAAAGGGGCTAGGATAACTCACTTGGTGTCTGTGAGTACTTATATGGGACCAGGGTAACTCACTTGGGGTCAGGGAGTACTTATAAAGGGGCTAGGTTAACTCACTTTGGGTCAAGGAATACTTATATGGGACTAGGGTAACTCACTTGGTGTCTTTGAGTACTTATATGGGACCAGGGTAACTCACTTGGGGCCAGGGTGTACTTATTAAGGGGCTAGGGTAACTCACTTGGGATCAGGGAGTACTTATAAAGGGGTTAGGGTAACTCACTTTGCGTCAAGCAGTACTTATATGGGACTAGGGTAACTCACTTAAGGTCAGGGAGTACTTATAAAGGGGTTATGGTAACTCACTTGGGGTCAGGGAGTACTTATATTGGACTGGGGTAACTCACTTGCGGTCAGAGAGTACATACAAAGGGGTTGGGATAACTCACTTGGGGTCAGGTAGTATTTATATAGGGGCTATGGTAACTCACTTGTGGTCAGGGAGTATTTCTATGGCACTAGGTTAACTCACTGGGGGTATGGGAGTACATATAAAGCGGCTAGGGTAACTCACTTGGAGTCTGGGAGTACATATAAAGGGGCTAGGATAACTCACTTGGGGCCAGGGTGAACTTATATAGGGGCTATGGTAACTCACTTGGGGTCAGGGAGTACTTATATGGGACTAGGGTTACTCACTTGCGGTCAGAGAGTACATATAAAGAGGCTAGGATAACTCACTTGGGGTCAGGGAGTACTTATTTAGGGCCTAGGGTAACTCACTTGGGGTCAGGGAGTACATATAAATCGGCTAGGATAACTTACTTGGGGTCAGGGAGTACATATAAAACGGCTAGGATAACTCACTTGCGGTCAGAGAGTACATATAAAGGGGCTAGGATAACTCACTTGGGGTCAGGGAGTACTTATATAGGGGCTATGGTAACTGACTTGGGGTCAGGGAGTACTTATATGGGACTAGGGTAACTCACATAGTGTCAGGGTGTATTTATATGGGACTAGGGTAACTCACTTGGGGTCTGAGAGTACATATAAATGGGATAGGATAACTCACTTGCAGTCAAAGAGTACATATAAAGGGGCTAGGATAAGTCACTTGGGGTCAGGGAGTACTTATAAAGGTGATATGGTAACTCACTTGGGGTCAGGGAGTACTTATAAAGGGGCTAGGGTAACTCACTTTGGGTCAAGGAGTACTTATATGGGACTAGGGTAACTCACTCTGTGTCTGTGAGTACTTATATGAGACCAGGGTAACTCACTTAGGGTCAGGGTGTACTTATTAAAGGGCTAGGGTAACTCACTTGGGGTCAGGGAGTACATATAAATCGGCTAGGATAACTTACTTGGGGTCAGGGAGTACATATAAAACGGCTAGGATAACTCACTTGCGGTCAGAGAATACATACAAAGGGGCTAGGATAACTCACTTGGTGTCTGTGAGTACTTATATGGGACCAGGGTAACTCACTTGTGTTCAGGGAGTACTTATAAGGGACTAGGGTAACTCACTGGGGGTCTGGGAGTACATATAAAGGGGCTAGGATAACTCACTTGCGGTCAGAGAGTACATATAAAGGGGCTAGAATAACTCTCTTGGGGTCAGGGAGTACTTCTATGTGACTAGGGTAACTCACTTGCGGTCAGAGAGTACATATAAATGGGCTAGGATAACTCACTTGGGGTCAGGGAGTACTTATACAGGTGATATGGTAACTCACTTGGGGTCAGGGAGTACTTATTAAGGGGCTAGGTTAACTCACTTTGGGTCAAGGAGTACTTATATGGGACTAGGGTAACTCACTTGGTGTCTGTGAGTACTTATATGGGACCAGGGTAACTCACTTGTGGTCAGAGAGTACTTATAAGGGACTAGGGTAACTCACTGGGGGTCTAGGAGTACATATAAACGGGCTAGGATAACTCACTTGCGGTCAGATAGTACATATAAAGGGGCTAGGATAACTCACTTGGGGTCAGGGAGTACTTATACAGGTGATATGGTAACTCACTTGGGGTCAGGGAGTACATATAAAGGGGCTAGGATAACTCACTTGCGGTCAGAGAGTACATATAAAGGGGCTAGAATAACTCTTTTGGGGTCAGGGAGTACTTCTATGTGACTAGGGTAACTCACTTGCGGTCAGAGAGTACATATAAAGGGGCTAGGATAACTCACTTGGGGTCAGGGAGTACTTATACAGGTGATATGGTAACTCACTTGGGGTCAGGGAGTACTTATAAAGGGGCTAGGTTAACTCACTTTGGGTCAAGGAGTACTTATATGGGACTAGGGTAACTCACTTGGTGTCTGTGAGTACTTATATGGGACCAGGGTAACTCACTTGTGGTCAGAGAGTACTTATAAGGGACTAGGGTAACTCACTGGGGGTCTAGGAGTACATATAAACGGGCTAGGATAACTCACTTGCGGTCAGATAGTACATATAAAGGGGCTAGGATAACTCTCTTGGGGTCAGGGAGTACTTCTATGTGTCTAGGGTAACTCACTTGCGGTCAGAGAGTACATATAAAGGGGCTAGGATAACTCACTTGGGGTCAGGGAGTACTTATACAGGTGATATGGTAACTCACTTGGGGTCAGGGAGTACTTATAAAGGGGCTAGGGTAACGCACTTTGGGTCATGGAGTACTTATATGGGAATAGGGTAACTCACTTGGTGTCTGTGAGTACTTATATAGGACCAGGGTAACTCACTTGGAGTCAGGGAGTACTTATAAAGGGGCTAGGTTAACTCATTTTGGGTCAAGGAGTACTTATATGGGACCAGGGTAACTCACTTGGGGCCAGGGTGTACTTATTAAGGGGGTAGGGTAACTCACTTGGGGTCAGGGAGTACTTATAAGGGACTAGGGTAACTCACTAGGGGTCTGGGAGTACATATAAAGGGGCTAGGATAACTCACTTTCGGTCAGAGAGTACATATAAAGGGGCTAGAATAACTCGCTTGGGGTCATGGTGTACTTCTATGTGACTAGGGTAACTAACTTGCGGTCAGAGAGTACATATAAAGGGGCTAGGATAACTCAATTGGGGTCAGGGAGTACTTATACAGGTGATATGGTAACTCACTTGGGGTCAGGGAGTACTTCTATGGGACTAGGGTAACTCACTTGGGGTCTGGGAGTACTTATATGGGACTAGGGTAACTCACTTGTGGTCAGGGAGTACTGATAAAGGGGCTAGGGTAACTCACTTTGGGTCAAGGAGTACTTATATTGGACTAGGCTAACTCACTTGGTGTCTGGGAATACTTATGTGGGACCAGGGTATCTCACTTGGGGCCAGGGTGTACTTATAAAGGGGCTAGGGTAACTCACATGGGATCAGGGAGTAGTTATATGGGACTAGGTTTACTCACTTGCGGTCAGAGAGTACATATAAAGGGGCTAGGATAACTCACTAGGGGTCAGGGAGTACTTATATAGGGGCTAGGGAAACTGACTTGGGGTCAGGGAGTACTTATATGGGACTAGGGTAACTCACATAGGGTCAGAGTGTATTTATATGGGACTAGGGTAACTCACTTGGGGTCTGAGAGTACTTATAAAGGGGTTAGGGTAACTCACTTTGCGTCAAGAAGTACTTATATGGGACTAGGGTAACTCACTTAGGGTCAGGGAGTACTTATAAAGGGGCTATGGTAACTCACTTGGGGTCAGGGAGTACTTATAAAGGTGATATGGTAACTCACTTGGGGTCAGGGAGTACTTATAAGGGACTGGGATAACTCACTTGGGGTCTGGGAGTATATATAAAGGGCTAGGATAACTCACTTGCGGTCGGAGAGTGCATATAAAGGGGCTAGGATAACTCACTTGGGGTCAGGGAGTACTTATACAGGTGATATGGTAACTCACTTGGGGTCAGGGAGTACTTATAAAGGGGCTAGGGTAACGCACTTTGGGTCAAGGAGTACTTATATGGGACTAGGGTAACTCACTTGGTGCCTGTGAGTACTTATATGGGACCAGGGTAACTCACTTGTGGTCAGGGAGTACTTCTATGGAACTAGGATAACTCACTTGGGGTCAGGGAGTACTTCTATGTGACTAGGGTAACACACTTGGGGTCAGGGAGTACTTCTATTGGACTAGGGTAACTCACTTGGGGTCTGGGAGTACTTATATGGGACTAGGGTAACTCACTTGGTGTCAGGGATACTTATATAGGGGCTAGGGTAACTCACTTGGGGTCGGGGAGTACATATAAAGGGGATAGGATAACTCACATGGTGTCATTGAGTACTTATAAAGGGGTTAGGATAACTCACTTGGGGTCAGGGAGTACTTATAAAGGTGATATGGTAACTCACTTGGGGTCGAGGAGTACTTATAAAGGGGCTAGAATAACGCACTTGCGGTCAGAGAGTACATACAAAGGGCTAGGGTAACTCACTTGCGGTCAGAGAGTACATATAAAGGGGCTAGGATAACTCACTTGGGGTCAGGGAGTACTTATAAAGGGGCTATGGTAACTCACTTGGGGTCAGGGAGTACTTATATGGGACTAGGGTAACTCACATAGGGTCAGGGTGTATTTATATGGGACTAGGGTAACTCACTTGGGGTCTGAGAGTACATATAAATGGAATAGGATAACTCACTTGCAGTAAAAGAGTACATATAAAGGGGCTAGGATAACTCACTTGGGGTCAGGGAGTACTTATAAAGGTGATATGGTAACTCACTTTGGGTCAAGGAGTACTTATATGGGACTAGGGTAACTCACTTGGTGTCTGTGAGTACTTATATGGGACCAGGGTAACTCACTTGGAGTCAGGGAGTACTTATAAAGGGGCTAGGTTAACTCACTTTGGGTCTAGGAGTACTTATATGGGACTAGGGTAACACACTTGGTGTCAGGGAGTACTTATAAAGGGGCTAGGGTAACGCACTTTTGGGTCAAGGAGTACTTATATGGGACTAGGGTAACTCACTTGGTGTCTGCGAGTACATATAAAGGGGCTAGGATAACTCACATGCGGTCAGAGAGTACATATAAAGGGGCTAGGATAACCCACTTGGGGTCAGGGAGTACTTATAAGGGACTAGGGTAACTCACTGGGGGTCTGGGAGTACATATAAAGGGGCTAGGATAACACACTTGCGGTCAGAGAGTACATATAAAGGGGCTAGAATAACTCTCTTGGGGTCAGGGAGTATTTCTATGTGACTAGGGTAACTCACTTGCGGTCAGAGAGTACATATAAAGGGGCTAGGATAACTCACTTGGGGTCAGGGAGTACTTCTATGGGACTAGGGTAACTCACTTGGGATCAGGGAGTAGTTATATGGGACTAGGGTTAATCACTTGCGGTCAGAGAGTACATATAAAGGGGCTAGGATAACTCACTTGGTGTCTGTGAGTACTTATATGGGACCAGGGTAACTCACTTGGGGTCAGGGGAGTACTTATAAAGGGGCTAGGTTAACTCACTTTGGGTCAAGGAGTACTTATATGGGACTAGGGTAACTCACTTGGTGTCTTTGAGTACTTATATGGGACCAGGGTAACTCACTTGGGGCCAGGGTGTACTTATTAAGGGGCTAGGGTAACTCACTTGGGGTCAGGGAGTACTTATAAAGGGGTTAGGGTAACTCACTTGGGGTCAGGGAGTACTTATAAAGGGGCTATGGTAACTCACTTGGGGTCAGGGAGTACTTATATTGGACTGGGGTAACTCACTTGCGGTCAGAGAGTACATACAAAGGGGCTGGGTTAACTCACTTGGGGTCAGGGAGTACTTATATAGGGGCTAGGGTAACTCACTTGGGGTCAGGGAGTACTTCTATGGCACTAGGGTAACTCACTGGGGTCAGGGAGTACTTATATGGGACTAGGGTTACTCACTTGCGGTCAGAGAGTACATATAAAGGGGCTAGGATAACTCACTTGGGGTCAGGGAGTACTTATATAGGGGCTAGGGTAACTCACTTGGGGTCAGGGAGTACTTCTATGGCACTAGGGTAACTCACTGGGGTCAGGGAGTACTACTATGGGACTAGGGTAACTAACTTGCGGTCAGAGAGTACATATAAAGGGGCTAGGATAACTCACTTGGGGTCAGGGAGTACTTATAAAGGGGTTAGGGTAACTCACTTTGCGTCAAGCAGTACTTATATGGGACTAGGGTAACTCACTTGGGTCAGGGAGTACTACTATGGGACTAGGATAACTAACTTGCAATCAGAGAGTACATATAAAGGGGCTAGGATAACTCACTTGGGGTCAGGGAGTACTTATAAAGGTGATATGGTAACTCACTTGGGGTCAGGGAGTACTTATAAAGGGGCTAGGGTAACGCACTTTGGGTCAAGGAGTACTTCTATGGCACTAGGGTAAATCACTGGGGTCAGGGAGTACTACTATGGGACTAGGGTAACTAACTTGCGGTCAGAGAGTACATATAAAGGGGCTAGGATAACTCACTTGGGGTCAGGGAGTACTTATAAAGGGGTTAGGGTAACTCACTTTGCGTCAAGCAGTACTTATATGGGACTAGGGTAACTCACTTGGGGTCAGGGAGTACTTATAAAGGGGCTAGGGTAAGGCACTTTGGGTCTTGGAGTACTTATATGGGAATAGGGTAACTCACTTGGTGTCTGTGAGTACTTATATAGGACCAGGGTAACTCACTTGGAGTCAGGGAGTACTTATAAAGGGGCTAGGTTAACTCATTGTGGGTCAAGGAGTACTTATATGGGACCAGGGTAACTCACTTGGGGCCAGGGTGTACTTATTAAGGGGGTAGGGTAACTCACTTGGGGTCAGGGAGTACTTATAAGGGACTAGGGTAACTCACTAGGGGTCTGGGAGTACATATAAAGGGGCTAGGATAACTCACTTTCGGTCAGAGAGTACATATAAAGGGGCTAGGATAACTCACTTGGGGACAGAGATTACTACTATGGGACTACGGTAACTCACTTGCGGTCAGAGAGTACATATAAAGGGGCTAGGATAACTCACTTGGGGTCAGGGAGTACTTATACAGGTGATATGGTAACTCACTTGGGGTCAGGGAGTACTTATAAAGGGGCTAAGGTAACGCACTTTGGGTCAAGGATTACTTCTATGGCACTAGGGTAACTCACTGGGGTCAGGGAGTACTACTATAGGACTAGGGTAACTAACTTGCGGTCAGAGAGTACATATAAATGGGCTAGGATAACTCACTTGGGGTCAGGGGAGTACTTATAAAGGGGTTAGGGTAATACACTTGGGGTCAGGGAGTATTTCTATGGCACTAGGGTAACTCACTGGGGGTATGGGAGTACATATAAAGCGGCTAGGGTAACTCACTTGGAGTCTGGGAGTACATATAAAGGGGCTAGGATAACTCACTTGGGGCAAGGGTGTACCTATAAAAGGGCTATGGTAACTCACTTGCGGTCAGGGAGTACTTATATGAGACTAGGGTAACTCACTTGGGGTCTGGGAGTACTTATATGGGACTAGGGTAACTCACTTGGGGTCTGGGAGTACTTATGTGGGACCAGGGTAACTCACTTGGGATCAGGGAGTAGTTATATGGGACTAGGGTTACTCACTTGCGGTCAGAGAGTACATATAAAGGGGCTAGGATAACTCACTTGGTGTCTGTGAGTACTTATATGGCACCAGGGGTAACACACTTGGGGTCAGGGAGTACTTATATTGGACTGGGGTAACTCACTTGCGGTCAGAGAGTACATACAAAGGGGTTGGGATAACTCACTTGGGGTCAGGGAGTATTTATATAGGGGCTATGGTAACTCACTTGTGGTCAGGGAGTATTTCTATGGCACTAGGGTAACTCACTGGGGGTATGGGAGTACATATAAAGCGGCTAGGGTAACTCACTTGGAGTCTGGGAGTACATATAAAGGGGCTAGGATAACTCACTTGGGGCCAGGGTGTACCTATAAAAGGGCTATGGTAACTCACTTGCGGTCAGGGAGTACTTATATGAGACTAGGGTAACACACTAGGGGTCAGGGAGTACTTATAAAGGGGTTAGAATAACACACTTGCGGTCAGAGAGTATACATAAAGGGGCTAGGATAACTCACGTGGAGTCAGGGAGTACTTATAATGGGCTACGGTAACTCACTTGGGGTCAGGAATTACTTCTATGGGACTAGGGTAACTCACTTGGGTTATGGGAGTACATATAAAGCGGCTAGGGTAACTCACTTGGAGTCTGGGAGTACATATAATGGGGCTAGGATAACTCACTTGGGGCCAGGGTGAACTTATATAGGGGCTATGGTAACTCACTTGGTGTCTGTGAGTACTTATATAGGACCAGGGTAACTCACTTGGGGCCAGGGTGTACTTATTAAGGGGCTAGGGTAACTCACTTGGGGTCAGAGAGTACTTATAAGGGACTACGGTAACTCACTGGGGGTCTGGGAGTACATATAAAGGGGCTAGGAAAACTCACTTGCGGTCAGAGAGTACATATAAAGGGGCTAGAATAACTCTCTTGGGGTCAGGGAGTATTTCTATGTGACTACGGTAACTCACTTGCGGTCAGGGAGTACATATAAAGGGGCTAGGATAACTCACTTGGGGTCAGAGAGTACTACTATGGGACTACGGTAACTCACTTGCGGTCAGAGAGTACATATAAAGGGGCTAGGATAACTCACTTGGGGTCAGGGAGTACTTATACAGGTGATATGGTAACTCACTTGGGGTCAGGGAGTACTTATAAAGGGGCTAGGGTAACGTACTTTGGGTCAAGGAATACTTCTATGGCACTAGGGTAACTCACTGGGGTCAGGGAGTACTTATAAAGGGGTTAGGGTAACACACTTGGGGTCAGGGAGTACTTCTATGGCACTAGGGTAACTCACTTGGGGTCAGAGAGTACTACTATGGGACTACGGTAACTCACTTGCGGTCAGAGAGTACATATAAATGGACTAGGATAACTCACTTGGGGTCAGGGAGTACTTATAAAGGGGTTAGGGTAACACACTTGGGGTCAGGGAGTACTTCTATGGCACTAGGGTAACTCACTTGGGGTCTGGGAGTACTTATATGGGACTAGGGTAACTCACTTGGGGTCTGAGAGTACATATAAAGGGGATAGGATAACTCACATGGTGTCATTGAGTACTTATAAAGGGGTTAGGATAACTCACTTGCGATCAGAGAGTACATACAAAGGGGCTAGGGTAACTCACTTGCGGTCAGAGAGTACATACAAAGGGGCTAGGGTAACTCACTTGCGGTCAGAGAGTACATATAAAGGGGCTAGGATAACTCACTTGGGGTCAGGGAGTACTTATAAAGGTGATATGGTAACTCACTTGGGGTCAGGGAGTACTTATTAGGACTAGGGTAACTCACTTGGTGCCTGTGAGTACTTATATGGGACCAGGGTAACTCACTTGTGGTCAGGGAGTACTTCTATGGAACTAGGATTACTCACTTGGGGTCAGGGGATACTTCTATGTGACTAGGGTAACACACTTGGGGTCAGGGAGTACTTCTATTGGACTAGGGTAACTCACTTGGGGTCTGGGAGTACTTATATGGGACTAGGGTAACCCACTTGGTGTCAGGGATACTTATATAGGGGCTAGGGTAACTCACTTGGGGTCAGGGAGTACTTATATGGGACTAGGGTAACTCACATAGGGTCAGGGTGTATTTATATGGGACTAGGGTAACTCACTTGGGGTCTGAGAGTACATATAAAGGGGATAGGATAACTCACATGGTGTCATTGAGTACTTATAAAGGGGTTAGGATAACTCACTTGCGATCAGAGAGTACATACAAAGGGGCTAGGGTAACTCACTTGCGGTCAGAGAGTACATACAAAGGGGCTAGGGTAACTCACTTGCGGTCAGAGAGTACATATAAAGGGGCTAGGATAACTCACTTGGGGTCAGGGAGTACTTATAAAGGTGATATGGTAACTCACTTGGGGTCAGGGAGTACTTATAAGGGACTGGGATAACTCACTTGGGGTCTGGGAGTACATATAAAGGGCTAGGATAACTCACTTGGTGTCAGGGATACTTATATAGGGGCTAGGGTAACTCACTTGGGGTCAGGGAGTACTTATATGGGACTAGGGTAACTCACATAGGGTCAGGGTGTATTTATATGGGACTAGGGTAACTCACTTGGGGTCTGAGAGTACATATAAATGGAATAGGATAACTCACTTGCAGTCAAAGAGTACATATAAAGGGGCTAGGATAACTCACTTGGGGTCAGGGAGTACTTATAAAGGTGATATGGTAACTCACTTTGGGTCAAGGAGTACTTATAAAGGGGTTAGGGTAACTCACTTTGCGTCAAGAAGTACTTATATGGGACTAGGGTAACTCACTTAGGGTCAGGGAGTACTTATAAAGGGGCTATGGTAACTCACTTGGGGTCAGGGAGTACTTATAAAGGTGATATGGTAACTCACTTGGGGTCAGGGAGTACTTATAAGGGACTGGGATAACTCACTTGGGGTCTGGGAGTATATATAAAGGGCTAGGATAACTCACTTGCGGTCGGAGAGTACATATAAAGGGGCTAGGATAACTCACTTGGGGTCAGGGAGTACTTATACAGGTGATATGGTAACTCACTTGGGGTCAGGTAGTACTTATAAAGGGGCTAGGGTAACGCACTTTGGGTCAAGGAGTACTTATATGGGACTAGGGTAACTCACTTGGTGCCTGTGAGTACTTATATGGGACCAGGGTAACTCACTTGTGGTCAGGGAGTACTTCTATGGAACTAGGATAACTCACTTGGGGTCAGGGAGTACTTCTATGTGACTAGGGTAACACACTTGGGGTCAGGGAGTACTTCTATTGGACTAGGGTAACTCACTTGGGGTCTGGGAGTACTTATATGGGACTAGGGTAACTCACTTGGTGTCAGGGATACTTATATAGGGGCTAGGGTAACTCACTTGGGGTCGGGGAGTACTTATATGGGACTAGGGTAACTCACTTGGTGTCAGGGATACTTATATAGGGGCTAGGGTAACTCACTTGGGGTCGGGGAGTACTTATATGGGACTAGGGTAACTCACATAGGGTCAGGGTGTATTTATATGGGACTAGGGTAACTCACTTGGGGTCTGAGAGTACATATAAAGGGGATAGGATAACTCACATGGTGTCATTGAGTACTTATAAAGGGGTTAGGATAACTCACTTGGGGTCAGGGAGTACTTATAAAGGTGATATGGTAACTCACTTGGGGTCAGGGAGTACTTATAAAGGGGCTAGAATAACGCACTTGCGGTCAGAGAGTACATATAAAGGGGCTAGGATAACTCACTTGGTGTCTGTGAGTACTTATATGGGACCAGGGTAACTCACTTGGGGTCAGGGAGTACTTATAAAGGGGCTAGGTTAACTCACTTTGGGTCAAGGAGTACTTATATGGGACTAGGGTAACTCACTTGGTGTCTTTGAGTACTTATATGGGACCAGGGTAACTCACTTGGGGCCAGGGTGTACTTATTAAGGGGCTAGGGTAACTCACTTGGGGTCAGGGAGTACTTATAAAGGGGTTAGGGTAACTCACTTTGCGTCAAGAAGTACTTATATGGGACTAGGGTAACTCACTTAGGGTCAGGGAGTACTTATAAAGGGGCTATGGTAACTCACTTGGGGTCAGGGAGTACTTATATTGGACTAGGGTAACTCACTTGCGGTCAGAGAGTACATACAAAGGGGCTGGGATAACTCACTTGGGGTCAGGGAGTATTTATATAGGGGCTATGGTAACTCACTTGGGGTCAGGGAGTATTTCTATGGCACTAGGGTAACTCACTGGGGGTATGGGAGTACATATAAAGCGGCTAGGGTAACTCACTTGGAGTCTGGGAGTACATATAAAGGGGCTAGGATAACTCACTTGGGGCCAGGGTGTACTTATAAAAGGGCTATGGTAACTCACTTGCGGTCAGGGAGTACTTATATGAGACTAGGGTAACACACTAGGGGTCAGGGAGTACTTATAAAGGGATTAGAATAACTCACTTGCGGTCAGAGAGTATATATATAGGGGCTAGGATAACTCACGTGGAGTCAGGGAGTACTTATAATGGGCTACGGTAACTCACTTGGGGTCAGGAATTACTTCTATGGGACTAGGGTAACTCACTTGGGTTATGGGAGTACATATAAAGCGGCTAGGGTAACTCACTTGGAGTCTGGGAGTACATATAAAGGGGCTAGGATAACTCACTTGGGGCCAGGGTGAACTTATAAAGGGGCTATGGTAACTCACTTGGGTTCAGGGAGTACTTATTAGGGACTAGGGTTACTCACTTGCGGTCAGAGAGTACATATAAAGGGGCTAGGATAACTCACTTGGGGTCAGGGAGTACTTATATAGGGGCTAGGGTAACTCACTTGGGGTCAGGGAGTACTTCTATGGCACTAGGGTAACTCACTGGGGTCAGGGAGTACTACTATGGGACTAGGGTAACTAACTTGCGGTCAGAGAGTACATATAAAGGGGCTAGGATAACTCACTTGGGGTCAGGGAGTACTTATAAAGGGGTTAGGGTAACTCACTTTGCGTCAAGCAGTACTTATATGGGACTAGGGTAACTCACTTGGGTCAGGGAGTACTACTATGGGACTAGGATAACTAACTTGCGGTCAGAGAGTACATATAAAGGGGCTAGGATAACTCACTTGGGGTCAGGGAGTACTTATAAAGGTGATATGGTAACTCACTTGGGGTCAGGGAGTACTTATAAAGGGGCTAGTGTAACGCACTTTGGGTCAAGGAGTACTTCTATGGCACTAGGGTAAATCACTGGGGTCAGGGAGTACTACTATGGGACTAGGGTAACTAACTTGCGGTGAGAGAGTACATATAAAGGGGCTAGGATAACTCACTTGGGGTCAGGGAGTACTTATAAAGGGGCTATGGTAACTCACTTGGGGTCAGGGAGTACTTATATGGGACTAGGGTAACTCACTTGGTGTCTGTGAGTACTTATATGGGACCAGGGTAACTCACTTGGAGTCAGGGAGTACTTATAAAGGGGCTAGGTTAACTCACTTTGGGTCTAGGAGTACTTATATGGGACTAGGGTAACACACTTGGTGTCATGGAGTACTTATAAAGGGGTTAGGGTAACTCACTTTGCGTCAAGAAGTACTTATATGGGACTAGGGTAACTCACTTAGGGTCAGGGAGTACTTATAAAGGGGCTATGGTAACTCACTTGGGGTCAGGGAGTACTTATATTGGACTGGGGTAACTCACTTGCGGTCAGAGAGTACATACAAAGGGGCTGGGATAACTCACTTGGGGTCAGGGAGTATTTATATAGGGGCTATGGTAACTCACTTGGGGTCAGGGAGTATTTCTATGGCACTAGGGTAACTCACTGGGGGTATGGGAGTACATATAAAGCGGCTAGGGTAACTCACTTGGAGTCTGGGAGTACATATAAAGGGGCTAGGATAACTCACTTGGGGCCAGGGTGTACTTATAAAAGGGCTATGGTAACTCACTTGCGGTCAGGGAGTACTTATATGAGACTAGGGTAACACACTAGGGGTCAGGGAGTACTTATAAAGGGATTATAATAACTCACTTGCGGTCAGAGAGTATACAGGTTGTAACGAAACGACCGCCTTTTCTCGTAACTGGAGGTTCGGGGTGACAAACTGAGTGCACGTGTAAAATTTCGTTCGAATCGTTCAAGAGGTTTAAAAGTTATTTCTATTTAAAAATCACCCTTTTTCAGTCCTTTTCGAACGACTTTAACTGCATAATGGAAAGTGGAGAAAGTGAAAAACAATTGATGAGCACCCAGCTAGAATGTTAAAATTATCGATCGCGTGCGGTAATACTTTTGCTATTTAATTCTTTAATCTGGCTATTAGATTAATTTTAAAAATAACAAAATCCTTTATATTACAATTCCAATTCAATTCAGTACAAGCATCATTGACTGATTTGATGGAAAGAGCGAGTTGACGCAATGTAAAGGAAAGTATCAAAAGCTAAGATATCGCGCGAGCGCAATGATAACTTAATAGACAATGCATGAGGGCATTCTCTTTCTACTAACGAAGCTAAAGGGAATGATTCAAAATCAATACATTGATGAAGGAGAAAACTAAACTCACCCATTAAATGTTCTGCAAGTTCCTTTAAATCGAAGTTTTTGAAAAAGCTTCAAACTGGCTCCTCGATGATTTCCAGAAAGCACACTATCATTGATTTTGCATTTAAACACTTGTGAATTTAAACAAATTAGGTATTAACCTACGTTTCTTCAAAACACTGGAGAATTTGACACTTTTGAACTGTTTGAAGTATGGTGATTAAGAGTG